>NC_056730.1:382920048-383142548 GCF_019279795.1 Protopterus annectens
AGTTAAAGCATAGAATTTGGAAGGTAAAGAGATGGGACTGGGGGGAGTGTCCCAGACCAAATCTACAGTTGGGGGTGGGCAACTGCAAAAGCCTCCAAATTTAAACAACAACACAGGAATAGGGAGGGTAGGTATGGGAAAACCAACACCTTCAGAGTCTGTACACAACTCTGAAGTGCCAGAAAAATATACTCAGTTCTGTAAAATCTTCAGATAGTTTGAAGAGCACTCTGTCAGGACACAGGAAGGCTCCAGCAATGATATGCAGACTTTTACTAAGAGGATTTAATTTTATGCAAGTAATCAGATAACACACAGGATGTAAAACCAGTTATACCAACTTAAGACACAGAGAAATAGGGGAGGGGGAAAACACCTTCAGCAGAGATCTGAAAAACTATACAGTGAAGCAAAAATAACAGTGCACAACTCTGAAGTCAGCCAGCAATGAAATAAAATTTGTCAATGAAATAAAATTTGTCAAACAACAATTACCAGTACACAACTCTGAAGTGCCAGAAAAATATACTCAGCTCTGTATATCTCCAGATAGTTTGAAGAGCACTCTGTCAGGACATAGGAAGGCTTCAGCAATGATATCGAGTAGTTCAGGATTTTGTTCCCATGTGGAATTGCTATACACATTTCTATCTGTGTATATATATATATATATATATATATATATATGTGTGTGTGTGTGTATATATATATATATATATATATATATATATATATATATATATATATATATATATATGAACATATTTATCTATCTATATACAATTGATGTTACATGATTATTTGTGAGTTATATATATATATATATATATATATATATATATATATATATATATATATATATATATATACACACATACATATAGCTGTCTGTCTACATTTACAGATATATATCTGTCCATATGTCCATGCATGTTCAGCTCATATTTTTTGACCTGTACCTCATTCTCTTGGCAATTGACATGGATGATCTCAGGTTTGAAGTCTGTAACTAGTGCTGACAATGTTGTGTTTCAGACTTCATCTCCTTCAAAATGTGTTCTAATACATATAACTGTGTAACTAGCAAAGTTTATTAGAGCAGTATTTGACATATATCCCTATGTGTACCCACATTTTGGCACACGTTGTACAGAATTCTTGCATTAGGAGGTTGTGTGTTATGATATACATTTCCTGTACTGTTGACTGATTGTGCTGGATGATATGTTTGTGAAAACATCAGGATTATGTACATCTGCCATGGCTTAGTGGTAAATCACTTTGTGTATGGTGTGCAGGGTCCTGGGTTCGAGCCTTGCAGAGGCTGTTTATTTTGTTGCTGGGCAGAATACCGGCCGGTAGATACAGAGTGATTAAGGCACTTTAAAGCAGTTGTAAGTGGGTTTGCGCGGAGGTAAGCACTGCTAACTTCCGGTTACTGTGTCTTACACTCAGCTTCTAAATTGCTTAACCTGTGTAGGCAGTGCTTACCCCTGCACAAACAGGCTTAAACCTGCTTACCGTTGCTTAAAAGTGCTTACTGCCACTTAGCCCTGTACTAATTTCTTTAAAAGAAAAAAAAAAGGGTTGATAGGAAAGTGGTGAAAAGGGGGGCACAAAGAGGGAAAGACAGTAGGGAAAACATCTAGGGATGTGAAGGAAAGGTGTAGGGAAGGTCCATAACTGCCCATTTCTTCTACAGCAACAGATGTGCATATACACTGAATTTGGAGGTAGATTTGGACACTCAAACCCCTGGGAGAGGGGTGAGGACAACATAAATTTGTTCTGATGCCAATTAGACCAGATTACATGTGTCCAGTGGACATGTGTGCGAATGGACAGATATGTATGGGGTGAGATTTTTTTTTTGTGGGAACAGATTTCCCTTTTTTTTCCAGGTAAGGGTGGGATGTTGGGGAGGAGTAGTAGGTATATTTGGGGAGGTAGGTTCACAGACAAGACAAAAAAGACACATACAGGGCCGGTAGATGACACATGTGGGGGGTAAACACCTTGGACGGGGAGGGGTGTTTGGAAGTCGCAATCCCATGAGCCCCCAAATGGAAACAGTGGGACTGATGTTCCCACCCATGGGCAGTCACCACTGCACCTTCACGGCCCCAAAGGTGGCCATGGTGGGGGCTGGGTAAGAGGGGCAGACTCACCCTCTAATTGTGCCACTTGGCCCTCAAGCTGGCATAGCTATTCTTGAAATGCCCTATCGATCTCCCTACGCACTATGGCCCAGACCTGACGATGGGTGACTGGTTACTGGCCTACAGAGGAGGAGATCCCAGGCTGGGCCCCAGACATGCTGGTGTCTGGTGCCATGGCCAGCTGAAGGGGGACAGGTGGGTCCGCTGGGACCGGCCTTCCCATACGAGCTATAGTGTTGCAGTTTACAGACCGATATGGGTTAGTAATAGTCAACAGCATTCAGGATTAGTTATAACAGCATGCATAGGTATACCCATTAACACAAGACTCCAAATTTAAACAGTTGCATAGCGAGCAGAACACATGCATATATGGAACAGCAGTGGCCATTACAACAGCATGCAGGTTTTATTGATGGCAACAGGCCACCAATATGGGTTTATTTTAACATGGCACATGCATAGAACCAAATGTGGATATTTTTGAACCAATAGGACATATGTCCCAACATAAGTTTGGAGAGTAAACATATCCATTGAGGTGTATAATTGGGTTATTGTTGCACATATGATGGGGGCAAGAGAGACACTTCACTTAACAACTGATATATCCCTGTAGTTTTCACAACTTTCTTAGTCACTGCAGTGATCTGTCCCTTACATGAATTATTACACTACCCATTGGCCTTACTTTGTACAATGGTATGTTTGTAGATTAGTATATATGTGAACTGTGTCTAACGTATAGTCTACACCTTTTACCTGTTATAGCTGTTGAAAAGATCTTTGTTAATACTACCTGATAATTTCTACACATACTCCCAGATTCCATGTTGATGTTATTCACATACCCCTCAATCTGTTATTGCATACACTCTGGTTGAGGCTTGACAGGATGCAGGTGTTAATGCGACATATTATGAGAATTGCTCTCGTACACCTTGGGTGTGATGCTACAATGACAGGTTTGTTTTCATATGCATTCTCTATGTACAGGTTTGACTAACGGTTATATGTCATCACAGGCTGCCTACATTTCTTGAATCATCACACTGATTTCTCTGGGGAACGGGTTACCAGGCAGCAGATTTTGGCCATTTATATGGACATGCTGGGCAGACTGGAACAGTTGAGGGGTATGAATATGCATACAGCTTACTATCTGAACATTCTGATGCAGTCTGTACAGTTGATGGTTATAATTATGCTTACAGATTACTATCTGTACATTCTAGCAAAATCTGCACAGTTGTTGGGTATATCTAATTATGCATACAGCTTACTATCTGAACATTCTGATGCAGTCTGTACAGTTGATGGTTATGATAATGCTTACAGCTTACTATCTGAACATTCTAGCAAACTCTGTGCAGTTGTTGGGTCTAATTATGCATACAGCTTTCTAGCTGAACATTCTCACAAATTCTGCACACTTGTGGGGTATGATTATGCATACAACTTACTACCACTCCTGAGATTCAATCCCTGCTGTGAGTGGTAAAACTATTACAGTTAACATCACAGTACACTGTACTATGAGGGAATTGATGTAAAGCTTTCAAATGTTTTCTCTCTAAGTCTCCCTTAGTTGTACAATATGACTAACCTCTTGTTATACAGAACTTCCCACACATTTTATCTGTGTACCACAGTGTGGGTAACACTGTTTAATACTACAGTACTATTTATAGCATGCAACACTACAACATATTAAATCAGAGTATACACAAGCACTCTAGGGGTTATACCTTTATTCACAGGATATGACAGTTCATGCAAGATTATTACTAACCTGCCTCGCAATGCAGCCTTTGCAGCCTAGCGGCATGGGCTTGCTGGTTCACAGCCCACTCATCTGAAGCTGTCAGAGAAATACATTGACATTTAGCCATACCTATCCATAGTATACACAAGCTAGGCAATTATTATATACTTAGTGGAATGGGTACTTAGTACTGGGGCATCAGCAGTCTGCCTGCACTCCTGGATCCACTGTTCCAGTAGATCCCCCTACTCTGCTTCAGGTCAGCATGGTGATGCCTGACCTGCTCACCAGTCCGGGGGATACCTGTGGCACTAGTGAGGTCATGGGCAAGACTGTCCCAGGTCTCCACTTTATACTGGGAGCCCTGGTAATGGCCCTGTAGGAGTCTCTGTTCATGGTGTTTGACCAGGAGCCACACCATGTATTTCGACTCATTAATGCTCCAGCACTGTGCTTTGAATCGAGTGCCTTCACCTACTCCAGCCATTCTGCCTATAGTAGGGAGCTGCAACCAGTTATGGGGATTATTGGCACCTGTGGGGTTTAAATATGCCCGATTTCCTGCACTTTCCTGTGATTGGACGGTTTTGAAAAGGCTAAGCTATGGGCACACCTGCTTACCTAATGCTGGCATTGCTTAAAGGGGCATACCACTGGGCAGATTGAATTAGCTGGCCTACACATTGCTTATACCACGTAAGCCAATCTGTGCAATGCTTATCATTGCTTAATATATAATTAGCATTATATTGTCTTTTGACATTGATTTATAATTTGTTATATGTTATATCTGTGTCTGGTATCTGTGATTCATGTGTATGTACACTGTATGGGGTCCTGGGGACTTCATCACTTTATTACAATAATGCCTCACATCTGGCCTTACTGCAGTACTCCAGTTCACATATTTATGTTATGTAGCAGGTTATACAACATCACACTGTACATAGATTCAGTTCACATGCTTGGTTTGATTTTCCTATGGTGAGGACTTGTTTACTGAAACCTCACTCAAATGTATTGTTATGTGGCTTAGTGGTTAAATACTGTGACTGTAGTGTACAGGGTCCTGAGTCTGAGCCTTGCAGAAGCTGTTTATTTTGTTGCTGGGCAGAACACGGGCTGTTGGGTACAGAGTGATTAAGGTACTTTAAAGCAGGTGTTCCCGGGTTTGCGCGGAGCTAAGCAATGCTAAACTCTGGTTACAGTTTCTTACACTTAGCTTCTACTTTGCTTAATCTGTGCAGGCAATGCTTACCCCCACACAAATGCACTTACTAGTGCTTACATATGCTTACTACTGCTTATTTGTTCTTAAACCAGCTTACTACTGCCTTATTCATTATGACACTGACACTTCACATGTGCATTTAATGCAGTACTCCAGTTCACATTTAAATGTCATTTAGTAGGTTATACTTCAAAAAATGTTCATATATAGATTTCACATGGAAAATGGAATGTGCTGCAGTGGGACTCGAACCACGCGGGAATGCCTGCTCATTAGATGGATGCTCTGCCCACTACACTATTGCTGTGTTGCTTCATTTGCATATATCTTCCTTGTTATCCACTTCAGCCTTTTAAGCTGCTTTAACCGTAGCTAAGCGATGGGCACACTCGTGCACCTAGACTTAGCTTTAATCGGTGTTTTAAAAAAAAAAGGGGTTTCTTATTTACTTTTTCAGTACTGTTGCTGTTGTACACATGGGGAACTGTTGTCTCATGAGACAAAAACGTAAGGGGAAGTGTTTTTATCAGTGTTTATGCTATTTGTGGATGTGTGCTCCTTTTGCTGTGTTTGAACATTAAATCACTTGTGTGTTGGAACTGCTGGTCTCCGGTGCCTAATTTTGGAATGGGCTAGTTTGACTAGATTTTGCTCTAGGTTTAACAAAGGGGTCTTATTGTATTGAAGGCTAGGGCTGAAAACTTTGGCAACACTTCTCAGTGCGCAACTGAGTTTCCTACAATGCAGCAGGGAGGCTTGGGAGGGTTCACTAACAGATGTCTAACAGAAAAGTGTCTTTCAAGATGTTTCATCTATACAGGGCACTGATGAACCCCACTACACTGTGCACAGCTATGTGCAAATGCGAGGCTTAGATACAGGTGAAATTAAACACTTTTAAGCTAAACTACAAATGGAAAAGCACACAATAAGCTTTCTTCCAGTAATCTCCAACTCAGATGAGGCTCAGACTATATACTTCTGCCACAAGGGTGCAGGCAGAGCCCTCCTAATGTAGGATGGCTGGAATAGTGCTCTAGAGTAATGGTACAGACTAGATTCATCAGATCTGAATCTAGTATATGCTATGTACTAGCTACTTAAAGCAACAGAACAGCTTTTTAAAGTGCAGAAAAATATAGTAAAAAACAAAATTACAAAATACAGTCAGCAACATGCAAAGAAAACACAAAAAGTTAGTTATCATTATTTTTTTTTTGTAATTTTAGTAGTGGATGCTTTGGATTTCAGCAGAATCTCTCTGGACCTCTGGAAAAAGTTGCCAAACGTCGAGCAGCTCTGGTGACCTGCAGTGGTACTGCCCTCTGCACAAACTGGCAGCTCTTCAAGCAGCTGTGAACAATGGGAGACAATAGAGAGCAATTTCAAACTGGAGAGGTTTGCTTATATACAAATGCATGGGGAACCGCATTTATACCAGCAGGATGAAAGACTTTTACACAGTTAATCCCTCAGGCCAATCAGATAAAGACACGATAAACTTTCCAACAGCAGTATCCAACTTGGATTGATTGAATTCAGCTCTGTTCCCACTAGAGTGCAAAAGAACCCTTAATGTAAGAAAAGAGTAGGTAATGAGAATGAAAAGGCGATATACAAAGAAACAGTGAGATGTACTGCATTGCATGGCTCCCAGGTATGCAACACATTCTAGAAGGTTTAAGCTTTTGGCATGGGCATACTATATCCCAAGTAGACTTCAGACAATTTTTCCATAGGTAGATTTCTGTAGCTGTGAAGATAAAAAAAAGGGTAACTGGAAACATGCTTTTTTTTGGGGGGGGGGGGGCTAGGAATGCAACAGTTTGGTAGATTTTAGAAATTCTTGACAGAGTACTTTGTCAGAAATGTTGAGAGAGCAAATTATTGTAACTAAGGCTTTGAACTGGGATATACAAACTGAATTGCCTAGACATAGTATGGCCCTACTAAGTTTAATGCTGTTGGAAATCAAAAGCGAAACCAACTGCAACAGAATTACTGGGGCCTTAAGTACAGGGAAGAAACAAGCTACACTGAAATAAACGGAATCTGTGGGAACAATAAACACTGGAAAACGGTGAATGACATTTTAGGGAAGGCAGAACTTGAGCAATCTGTGCAATGTTAAATCAAAGTACACTTGTGTAAAATCTTACCATAACAGTAGATGTCCTTCTCTTCAGTGTTCCAGTATTCTCCACAGTATGGATCTCCTGCCAAGGATAGCACAAAGTCCAGACAGTATACCAAAGCCTTTAGAACTTGTCTGCACCATACATCATATGGGGCCTAAAGGTGACATGGACACAGTTGTCCAGAACTGACTTTCCCAGAAGGGAACAGTCTCCACAGGACAAAAAAGGCTATGCAAATCATGAAGGAGAAAATGCAGTTGGAAAGAGAGACCCTTGGCCAGGATGGGAACCAAAATCCAAAAGAAAAAAGGGGGTGGAGGGAGGGAGCGAATACTGTAACAATGAACAGAAGGACATCTACTGTTATGGTAAGATTTTACACAAATGTACTATGTCCTTCTATATCACTTCACAGTAGGGTGAGGACAAAACTCAAGAAAAGGATTGGGAGGTGGAAGGCTGAGGAGAGCTCTCAATAAACCCATGCAGAATGGCTCAGGCAAACTTTGCTCTGCCCCTACAAACCATATCTAATTTATGCTTAGTAAAGGTATGTACTGAAGACCAAGTAGCAGCATTAAGGATGGAACTGATGTCCAACCCCTTGAAGAAAGCACAAGAGGAGTCAAAAGCCCTAGTGGACTGAGTTCTAACTGAAGTTGATAGACATTTGTCATGAAAAGAACAAAATGTAATGGCCTTAGTTATCCAGGAGGAGATGGTTTGTTTAAAAACAGCCAAACCCAATGTCTTGGGATAAAAAACAAAACAAAAAGCTAGTCAGATTTACGAATGGGCTTAGTTTTATCCAACTAATACCTGAGCTGTCGGTGCAAATCTACAGTATATAGAATCCACTCACTAGCACACTGGAGAGAAGGAAAAAAAGGAAAGGAGTCAAACTGCTGGATTCAAAGACAACTCAACCACTTGGTTTAAAACACCCTGTCCCTGTGAAAAATCAAAAAAGGAGGGATGGCCATAGGGGCCTGAAGCTCAAAAACCCTCTGAGCAGAAGTAAGAACAAGTAATGAGACAGTCTTCCAGGTACAATGTTGCAGAGAAGTTGAACCTGCAGGCTCAAAAGGAGCCTGGGTCAATTTTTCTAAAACAAAACTAAGGTCCCAAGTAGAGGAAATAAGCTTCCTTGTGAGCCTACCATGCAAGACACCTTTCAGAAACTGTCTGAATTCAAAACAATAAGCCAAAGTAGGATTCAAGGGCAGACAGGCAGAAATAGCTGACAACTGGGCCTTTACAGAAGAGTAGGCCAAGGCAGACTGAAGCAACTCACACAAATAGGAGAGAATCAGAGACACCCCACTGAAAAAAGGAACCTGGTTATGAACAAGGCACCAGACATAAAAACTTTTCTATTTGGACATACAAGACTTTCTAGTTGCAGGTTTTCTTGCCTCCTGAAAACCCTGAGCACATCTTCAGAAAAGAAGTGCTTAAAAGGTATCAGAAACCCTATCACCCACAGTGTCAGCTGAAGAGTACACAAGTGTGGATTTATGAGTGACCTGTCCTGTGTGAGGAGGTCCAACCGGTGCAGTAATTTGTACTGATCGCCCCTTGCCAGGTGCATTAAGAGGGGGAAGCATAGCTGTCTTGGTCAAAAGGAGTCACTAAAAACATTTCTGGGGAGTCCAGCTGAATCTTCTGAAGGATTCTTGGAAGTTGGGGAAGAGGAGGGAAGGCAAAGAGAAACATTTCCTTCCAAAGAAAAGTCTGTCTTCCACTCCAGATGGCATGGTGGTCTGGAAGAGAAAAGCGGGAACTGCCTGTTCACAGAGGTGGCAAAAAGATCTACCTGATCAATACCCCACCAATGGACTATGTCCAGAAACATGTCTCTGTGAAGCATCCTTTTGTAACCCTATGTTTTGGACCTACTAAAGGTATCTGCCACTAGATTGTGCTCTGAGGGAATATACACTGCCCGAAAACAGAGAGCCAGATCCCAAGCCTGAAGAGCCAGCCTGCAGGGAAGGTGAGACTTTGCACAGTACAGTTGCCAGTAAGACACTTTCCAAGGATATGCACTTTAGAATTACTAGAAAAGTAGTTATAAACTGGTGACAGTTTAAGTAGCTGTCACCCACTGTCCCAAGGTCTTTAATGATGCATGATTTTTATGTTCACTTTATAGTTATAATGTATGTCTTTTTTGCCAAGTTTCATGACAGTACATTTGCTGACATTAAAAAATGAGGTCATTACTACTGTACCAAGTATGTACTTTTTGTATACTATCATGAGGAGGCAGGCATCTTTTACTGAAGTAATTATTTTTAACCAGTTTGTAATTGTCAGCATATTTGGTTATCTAGCTAAGAATAGTACAAAAAGTAGTGGTTCATAAATGATTACTGGCAAAGGACCCCAGTTGTTGTTGTGTCTTTCGGCTTTTCCCAGTTAGGGGTCGCCACAGTAGAACTCCGGTCCGCTAATGATTGGCAGTAGATTTTTACGTGCCGAGTTGGCAAAGGACCCCAGTAGGTCTTTTTAAAACTAGCCTGTGTGGACATCTACTAACTCCCACCAGGAAATATGAGCCACAGGGCGTTGTGGAGGATGATGGGGTCTACATCACATGGGATCATCTATTAACAACAGTTCAGGCATGGATGCTAGAAAACCGGACATAATGGTCCAGGAAAAGAAGACAAAAGAAAAATCGATCATTGAAATCGCCACACCCATTGACTACAGTGTCCTGCATAGAGAGACACACAAAGTCATAAAATATCAGGATTTGCAGGTAGAAACAAGAGCAAAGTGGAAGAAAGACACCCAGGTAGTTCCAATAGTAGTGGGAGCAATGGGTCTTATAAAAAAAGAGTCTACAATCATATTTAGATATGTTACCAATACATGTAACTCCATATGAATTGCAGGAGGAGTCATTACTGGGCACATTGCAGGTCCTGTGAAGAGCACTACTGGCTGACATCAAAGAGTGAAACAATACTAATTTCATGAACTTTAATCGTACTTTGACTTAGGAATGGGGTCCACCCCCGTAACAGTATTAGAAACTCAAAAGACTTGGAGAAATTAAAAAAGGAAGTGATCACTTGGGATCAACCATTACCAACAGTTCAAATGATAGATGCTAGGAAAACAGATATAGTGGTTCATGAAAAGAAGACAAAAGTAGCATTGATCATTGAAATCAGGATTTGCAGGCAGAAACAAGAGCAATGTGGAAAGAAATATACCCTGACAGTCCCAATAGTAGTAGGAGCAATGGGTCTTATAAAAATGAATCTACAGTCGTATTTAGATATGTTACCAATATATATATAACTCCATCCGAACTGCAGAAGGAGTCATTCTGGGCACATTGCGGGTGCTGTGAAGAGCACTTCTGGCTGAAAAAATACTAATTTCATTAACTTGAATCGTACTTTGAGTTAGGAATGGGGTCCTTCCCCTTCATGGTATTAGAAATCTGAAGGATTTGGAGAAACTAAAAAAAGAAGTCAATATAAAAAAGGCAGCCCCAAAGATATTCGAAAAGAAATACAGGCAAAGGCATCCAGATATGGAACATTTCACAATAAAAAAATATCACAAAGATGGAATGTAGAAAAAAATTAGTAAAGTAGAAGTTAAAAAAAAGAAGTTGAAGTTATGGAGTACCTGCGAAGTGAAGGATTTGGTGTAGAAGGTCTAACACAGGTTACATCACAGCATCATGGAACAAGTCCCTACAGTAGATAGGAGACATCTGAAGAAGAAATATGGACACAGGAAAGAAAAAGAGATTTAATATGTCGTATTATCTATGCAAAGGAGAAAGCAAAACCAATCAATATAAAAGAGCAGCACCAAAGTTATTTGAAGATAAATATAGGCAAAGGAATCTGGACATGGAAAACTTTACAATACAAAAAATAAGAAGACAAAGAGGAAAAGTAGAAAAGGAGATTAGTAATGCAGAAGTTAAAGAAATAGAAACTGAAGTTATGGAGTACCTGCAAAGTGAAGGATTCAGTATAGAAAAACTAATTCAAAAAGCACTACAACAGGATAGAGCAATGGGCATCCAAATTAAGGGGAAATCAGTGGAATGGGAAGCAATAAGTCAAATGCCATACGAAGATATTTTGGAGCCTTCCACAGGAAACCAGTATAAATGTTCACTTGAAGCTGGACAGCAAGAGAAGGAACAGGAAACTGTGGGAAACTGACGCAGTCAATGCTGAGGAGTGACAGGCCAGTGAGTTCCCATATGACAGAGCAAAGGATTGCACGGGATGAAATTAAAGGGAATGTGCCACAGGAAGATGTTACAGAACTTTCTATAGAATGCCCACAGGAAATGGAAAACAAAAAATGTGCCCTCAGTTTAGAAGAAAATGAGCGAAGAGAAGAGTTGCTTGATTTGGTAGAGATGGATAGACATATTAAGATCAATGAAAGTAGGTCAATAAAACTCCAAAAGTTAATAGTCTGATAGAACAAATGAACATAGTACTTAAGACTGTCCACAGAGATCCATGCGATATAACAGAAGTAAACAGGATACATTACTGTGCAGCTAAATTAATAACTGATAAAGTTCTGCCACAAGAACACAGGATAGTGAGGGAAAGGAAGGGAGAAACTGAATACCATCATGGAAATATCAAATAGAGAAAACTATAAAGCAATTGACAAGAAGTGTCACTGTTAGAGGAGGATAGAAGAGGGAACAGATCAACAAAAATACTTAGAAAGATGTGATAAAGGAAATGCACAGTATTAGAACTGATCAGGATGCATCATGCACTATCGCAAATAAACTAAAAATCTCAGCACGGGTGGAAACACTTAGAAGATATGCAAATAAATATAAAGGAAAAGTACAAAATAAGCAATTTATTGATAACCCAAAAACGTTTTATAGAGAACTGGGAAACAATGTAAAAGGAATTGAAAGATCACCAAAAAGAAGATATAGACAAATTTTGGAGAAGTATTTATGAAGATCCTGTGGAACATAAGAAAGATATAAAATGGACAGAAGTAAAAGAAAGAAAATGAAGTTTAAAGGTACACGATATGAAATAGGATGAAGTAACAGCCAGAGACATTGAAACAAATATAAGGAAAGCCTCTAACTGTAAAACCGTAGGCCCACATGCAGTACCTAACTTCTGGTTAAAAGTACCTGTTCGTATATATCAAGATTCAACCCTTTACCCTGATCCTGGGTGACTTTAACTTCCCAAACATAGATTGGAAGATCTACTTATGCCAGAACACAAATGCCCAGAGATTCCTCAATTTTGTCAATGCAAATGCAACAGCTAGTCGATACCCCCACAAGAGGTGATAATATCTTGGACTTGGTATTAACCAACATGAGTAACCACTGCAGCATCCCTTATAGTATCATCCTCCCTGGTAGGATCCAACCATAAAGTGGTCACTTTTGAAGTCACCATCTTCCCCAACCCCCCTCTAGCTATTGTCAGACTTCTCCAAAGCTGATTACAGTCTCCTGAGGGATGGTATAAACAGCTTCACAGGCCTCTCTGCCTCTGTAGGAAGTGCCACCAATATTCAAAACTACACCAAAGCACTATACAAGCATTTATATAGATGCATGGAATCAGGAATACCTGACAGGACTAAATCATCCTCCGCAAGGAAGAGTAAACCTGTCTGGTGGACATCTGCAATAAATAAACCAATAACAAAAGGAAAAGATTGTTGTCCAAGACCAAGAAGGAGCAGGTGCCCAATTGGAAGCAATGTCTCCTTAGCCTGAACAAGCAAATAAGAACACTAATGAAATCCTCCAAAGCAAACTTCGAGTTCAAATTGGCCTCATCTGCTAGAGACAATCATAAGGCCTTCTTCACATATGTCTGCAATCGCAAAGGAAGCACCCAGATCTGCTCAGAACTGGTGGTCAAGAACATCACATGTACAAATGCTGCAAATATAGCAAACTTGCTAGCTGACAAATTCAGCAAAAACTTCACCCTTCTGTCCCCCTCTCAGTAAATCAGGACATCCCCAGTACCTGCCCCATTCTTTTTATATCTAGGGAATAGGTCATCACTGCTCTCTCAAAGGCAAAAAATACAGCCTCCATGGGACCCGATAACATCCCAGGCTGCATTCTACTTGAACTCAGGCAGGTACTTGCAGCACCATTAGGTGCCCTATTCAACCAAAGCCTGAGTACCGGCTTCATCCAAGCTGAGTGGATGACAGCCACTGTCATCCTTTGCACAAAGGTGGAGCATCTACCAATCTGGGAAACTACAGAGCCATCAGCCTGATCTGCAAGCCCATGGAATGAACCTCCAAACACTCAATCCCACACAGTTTGGCTTCATCAAGGGGAGATCATGTCTGATAAATCTAGTCAACTTCTTTGAGACAGTCACCAAAACCATGGATGAGGCGGAGACGGTGCACATCGCAAACCTTGACCTGGCCAAAGCCTTTGACACTATTCCCCACTCTGGCATAACAGATAAACTCTCTCAACAAGGCATCAATCCATATGTTACCAGATGGTTAGCAAACTGACTCACATATAGAACCCACCTAGTCAAAATAGGGGAAGCCACCTCAAGCAGTAGACCCGTAACAAGCAGCATACCCTAGGGTTCAGTCTTGGGGCCTCTGTTACTTGGGACGCACTTTTCTGAGGTGCAGGCCAAAACCAGTGGGCTATGACTGACCATGTTTGCAGATGACTGCAAGCTGGACACTGTCATCAATTCCCCTAGTGATGTGGACATCCTCCAAGAGGGTCTCACTCACACAAATGACTGGTGCTAAAAACATGGCCTCAAGTTGACTACCAAAAAATGCATCATCATCCCCTTTGGGAAGAGTGATATCCCCACAAATTATCACATTAATAACAATGTCCTAAGCACACAATTAGTTGTGAAGGATTTGGGCACCCAGGTTGATAGCAACCTGACTTTGGACCATGTTGCTTCCATTGTATGGAAAGCCTTCTACATGGCCCACCTAATAATTAAGGGCATCTCATCCAGGGACAAGAAGGTCATAACATCCCTGTATTCTTCCCTTATAAGGCCCATTATTGAGTACAACACTCTTTTTGGCATGTACCTCGCAAAGCACATGCAGCTGCTGTAGAGACCACAGAGAATCCTCACCAGGATAATCCAGGGCCTCAAACATCTACCATACACAGATAGGCTAAAACCCCTACCCTCTACTCAGTTTCATACAGACTCCTCAGAGGTGACCTCTGTCTGGCATATACAAGGCAATCATGGACCCCACCTTAATGGGAGTGCTGCATATCCACAAGTTAAGCTCCACTCGAGTAACTCACACGAGCGTCCTCAACCTGGTTTGTGACATCAACAGGACTTGACAATGGGACAGATTTGTTTCCCAGAGACTCCCCCATCTATGAAACAGACTCCCTGTCCACGTCAAGAAGAATACCTCTTTACCCCTTTTTAAGCACAACCTGGATAACTGCATGGGAAACAGAAAATATACCCCTGGGATTCCACCCATGTCACTGCTGGACAGGGGCATCAGGTGCTGACTTGTCTAAACATGGGCTAAATTCTTGGCTAGGCTTATAAGGGCCACAGGGCCAATAGCCTAGTAACCTCCTATGATCCTAAATATTAACATCTTTGAATGAAGATTTAGCCATGAGTAAGAATAATTTATATGTGCACTCCAAACAGACACCAACCTGGCTAACAACAGGAAAAAAAACAATGCTCCTACTTAAGAGTGAACCTGCAAGCTACCGTAAAAATTATAGATAAATAACTTGCCTTCCGACGACGTATAAACTATACACTGGAATTGATACTGACAGAGTTTATAGTCATTTAGAAGAAAACTCAATTATGGCAACAGGACAAAAGGGCAATAAAAGAAAGTCAAATGGAACAAAGGACCATTTGTTGTTAAATAAAGTCATAGTGAAGAACTGTAAAAAGGAGAAGAATCGAAGTATGGCATGGCGTGACTACAAAAAAGCATTTGATCGTATCCCACATTCATGGATAAAAGAGTATTTAAAAATGTATAAGATACACCCTGCAATGATCGACTACATTACAGTGACCATGAAACAGTGGCAGACCACATTGAAATGAAGCCATGATAAAGAACAAATTGTTATTCAAACAAAGCAATCTCACACCCCACCCTGATGGGACTGTTGCATATCTGCAAGTTAAGCTCCAATCGAGTAACCCGCATGCACGACCTCAATCTGGTCTGTGATATCAAGAGGACTTTTTGGTGGCACAGATTTGTGTCCCAGAGACTCCCCCTTTTCTGGAATAGATTCCCTCTCCACGTAAAGCAGAGTACCTCATTAACCCTTTTTAAGCGCAACCTGGATAACTGGATGGGGAACAGAAAATACATCAATGAAATTCCACCTGTGCCCCTGCTGGACAGTGGCATAGGGTGCTGACATGTTGGTTCATAGGTAGGTACTAGGCTATCGGCCCAAGGGCCTAAGTAAGCCTAGCCAACAAGGTTCCCTGGCTTACGCCACCCAAGAAAGTTAATTTCCTGTGCCCCTGTTGATCAGAGCCACAGAAGTGATCCCCAGGGTGTATTTCCTATTTCCCATCCACTCATCAAGATTTTTCTTGAAGAGTGCTAATTAGGAACTTTGCTTGACATAGATGGGTAGCTTGTTCCAGAGCATAGGAAGTCTCTGATACAGGAATCTATCCCTCCAGCATGTCCTGTTTATTGTGATGACAAGGTTTAGGTCCCCAGAGCATGTAGCTATGAGGGATTGGGATTTCTTTAGGTGTAGCATGTCCAACAGCTCTGGGTTTAACATAGCTTTATATGTTAGGCAGAGATCTCCTTGGAGTAAGGGATATGCTACAGAGTAAAGCTGGAGTTTTTTGAGATGGTCAGTGTAGGACATCTGTTTGAGACCAGTAATCCTCTTTGTGAGGTACTTCTGTGGCCTTTCCAACTGTTGCAGATGTCTTGTGAGGTACATTCCAAAAGGGGAGTTGTACTCTATAATGGGTCTAATGATTGCCGAGTAGAGGGGAACAATTACCTCTTTTTTTCCTGGATGAGAACCCTTTTGTGATGAGGTGTGCCACATAGAAGTATTTTCTGACTACTGTGGTGATGTGATTATCAAAGGAGAGACTACTGTCCACCTGGGTCCCAAGGTCTCTCATCACACATTTGGCGTTAAGTAGACTGCCATTTATGTGGTAGTTCATGGGTACAGTTTTTACCAAAGGGGATGACAATGCACTTTTTGGCATTGAGCTTGAGGCCATGCCTCTGACACCAGGCATCTGTCTGAGTGAGGCCCTTTTGTAGGATGTCCACATCATTTGGGGACTCGACTATGGCTCCTAGTTTGCAGTCATCTGCAAACTTCATTAGCCAGTGGCCTTCTGTGTTAGCTTGTACCGGACTCCGAAAGGGTATTGGTAGAGGCATGCGTAGATATCATATTGGACATCAGGGGCTGCAAAAGCGCCTCACTAAATTCCGGAGAACTGACGACCTGCTTAGCGGTAGAGTCGTTGGAAGGCTTAGCCTTGTGTGGTCGGTCTCTATCTTTATCTCTACATTTTTTCAGAATGTCTCCAGATTGTTGGCTGATGGACTCCATTTCGGAATGCGAAGATGGAAGATGAAAATACCTGTCTACAATAAGAGCTCCATGATGAATGGTTCTCGTGTTAAAGAGGGCACAGAACCGGCAACAGGGGACATCGTGGTCTGGGCCTAAACAAGTGAAGCAGTATGAATGGAAGTCTCAGTGTGGGATCTGCTTTCCACAGGCAAGACAATTGTTAACTTTTTCAGAAATCGGTTAGTGCAAGAAAAAAGGATCACCAGTGGGGTACTTAACTTTAGATGTTTTCAGCTGTAATTCAAACTCTGGTTGCGACCGACCTCCACACTTGCAAACTGCTTCTGCTACGGGCTCCACAGCAAGAAAGACTGGTGTAATGGTGTCTGCTGCCTTGCTTTATAGCACTGATGACCTGACATCAGTCAACAAGCGACAGCAGCTGACACAGAACTACATTTGACTCTGGTATTCAGGCCAGCCAAGGGCTACCACAGCAGGGATAACTGACTGCAACAGTGAAACATGAAGAACATCCAATTGTTCCTTTACTTTTATCTGCCATGTTGCTTTAACAAAAATTATCAACTTGCAGAAACACTCACAACACTAGAGAATGGTGCACACACACACACACACACACACACACACACACACACACACACACACTGGAGAAGGTAGGGAAGAGAAGGAAAAAGGCTACCAACAATGGTAGGCCAGAACTACCAAGAGGTAGGGGAAGGGGAAAGAACTACCAATTATGGTAGAACAGATACTGTGAGGTAATAGCAGCACACTCACTCACAAAAAAGAATTAACAGAGGAAAAATATTTCTAGACAGAGAGAAACTACCAACAATTGTAGGAAAGAACACCTAAGTGCAAAGGGAGAGGGATAGTATAATCAAACTGAAGGTTAAATAGGTAGAAAAAATATAGGAAAGGTTTTCAAAACGACTTGAAAGAAAAAAACAATGAAAATACACTTAGCTGACGACAATCTAGCTGACATGTCTTGTGTAGGTTCATAGGTAGTACTAGGCTATCAGCCCTGGGGCCTATACAAGCCCAGCCAAAAAGGTACCCTGGCTTTTGCCACCCAAGAACATTATTTTCCTGTGCCACTGTTGAGCAGAGCCACAGAGGTGATCCCAGGGGTGAATTTCCTATTTCCCATCCAATCATCAAGATTTTTCTTGAAGAGTGCTAATGAGGAGCTTTGTTTGATATAGATAGGTAGTTTATTCCAGAGTATGGGAAGTCTCTGGGACAGGAATCTATCCCTCCGGCATGTTCTGTTTATTGTGGTGACAAGGTTTAGGTCCCTAGAGTGTGTAGCTCAGCGGGATTGGGATTTCTTTAAGTGGAGCATGTCCAACAGCTCTGGGTTTGACATAGCTTTGTATGTTAGGCAGAGATCACCTCTGAGTAGGCGATATGTGACGGAGTAAAGCTGGAGTTTTTTGAGACGATCTGCATAGGGCATCTGTTTGAGGCCAGTAATCCTCTTTGTGAGGTACTTCTGTGGCCTTTCCAGTTGCTGTAAATGTCTTGTGAGGTACATACCAAAAGGGGTGTTGTACTCTATAATGGGTCTAATGAGTGATGAGTAGAGGGGAACAATGACCTCTTTTTTTCTGGATGAGAAACCTTTTGTCATGAGGTGTGCCACGTAGAAGGATTTCCTGACTACTGTGGTGATGTAATTATCAAAGGAGAGACTACTGTCCACCTGTGTCCCAAGGTCTCTTATCACACTTTCAGAGTTAAGTATACTACCACCTATGTTGTAGTTCATCGGTACAGAGTTTTTACCAAAAGGGATGACAATGCACTTTTTGGCATTGACCTTGAGGCCATGGCTTTGACACCAGGCATCTGTCTTAGTGAGGCCCTTTTATAGGATGTCCACATTGTTAGGAGTTTCGATTATGGCTCCTAGTTTGCAGTCATCTGTGAACTCCATTAGCCAGAGGCCTTCTGTGTTAGCCTGTACTTCAGAGAAGTAGATACCAAGCAGGAGAGGTCCCAGGACTGAACCCCGTGGTACTCCACTTGTCACTGGTTTGAAGTCAGATTTGGAGTCTGCAACTTTTACAGTGTGGGTTCTGTCAGTGAACCAGTTGGGAACCCATCTTGTGATGTTGGGAATTATACCTAGTTTAGTGAGTTTAGCTATAATTCCAGAATGGGGGATAGTGTTGAAAGCCTTGGCGAGGAACCACCTTACCCTCGTCTACGGCTTTAGTGACTGCCTCAAAGAAGTCGATTAGGTTCAGAAGGCATGATCTGCCTTTCGCAAACATGAACTGCATGGGCTCTAGAGTTTGGAGGTTACCAATGTCTATATTTATGAGTTCCATGATGATACATTCCATGGCCTTGCAGACCAGGCTCGTCAAGCTAATAGAGCGATAATTCCCAGGATCAGTAGTGACTCCCCCTTTGTGGAGTGGGATAACTGTTGCTGTACACCATTCAGTTGGCACAAAGCTTGATGTGAGACTATGACTGAACATGGTGCTTAGGTGGGGAGCCAGTTCGTTCTGAAGTTCTTGTAAAACGCAGCCTGGGATGTTGTCCGGTCCCATGGATGCTGCGTTTTTGGTTTTAGAGAGTGCAGCTTTTACCTGCATAGCTGTGATTACAGGGACTTTGCATTCTTCCTGTATAGATATGGGCCATTTAGGGGATGAGAGGGGGGGTAAAGTTAGCACTGAAACTATCTGCCAGGATGTTTGCAATATCAGTTGGCTCTGTAATTTTCGTGCCGTTGTGCTGTAACTCAGAGCAGATCTGGGTGTTGCCATTGAGATTCTTGACATAGCTATAAAATGCTTTGTGGTTGCCCTTAGAATCAGTGGCAATTTTGTTTTTGTAGCTAGCTTTGGAGGATCTTATAAGGGATCTCAGCTTCTTACTGAGGCTGACCAGGGAGCTCCTCCACTCATGGGATTTTACTCTCTTTTGCAACAGTTTCTTCCTTCTGTTGTAGAGTTTGTTTATGGCAGGGGACCACCAGATTCGCTCCCTTTTTTTGGAGGACAGCATCTTGGTTCTGTTTGGGATAGCATGATCCATGCACTCATGTAAGTGCTTATTGAGTGCATTTGTGTAGGATTCAGCAGTGGTAACTGTATTGCCCATCTGTATGTGTGTCATGAAGTTTGCCACTTCTGTCTTAAGAAGCATGAAGTTGGCTTTGGAGAAATTTTTTTACCATAGTTTCCTTAATGGTGGGTGGGGGCAGGATGCGGATATCTCAGGTGATTAACTTATGGTCAGATCTGACCAATGAGGAGCTGACTTCAGGTGTGGAACACTGGTCACTCATGTTGGTAATGACTAGGTCTAGGATATTGTTGCCTCTGGTGGGGGTGTGGATAAGTTGATCCTGGGCATTGGAATTTATGAATTCCAGAAAGTGTTGAGCGAAGGAATTGGTAAGAGTAGTTTTCCCAGTTAATGATGGGGTAGTTGAAATCACGTTGAACCCTAATACTTTCCAGTATAGCAAGAAATGAGGAGTGGGAATCCTGGAGCATGGTGAGGAATGTGAAGATTAGGTGAAGATAGATGAAGGCTACCAGCCTAGCCAGATAGAATTTTGGAGATAATTCTGTCATCTGTAAATATTAATGTAAACCACAGGCTTGTTGTTTTAAATGGTAAAAATAGTGTTGCATGTGGAACTGGAAAAAATGTAACAACAGTGAACTCTACTGACCAAGTAAAGCATGTTATGACCCTTTGATGTTAGGACTCGGAGCCAGTGAGTCTAGAGTGGGGCATCCTGCCTATTGTTTTAAGGCCAGAGTTAATGACCAGAATTTTCATGCATAAATGTCCTTTACTGCTCTGGTTTCTGCCCAGAGATGAAGAATGTAAATGTAGTTTATGTTAGCCTGGGAACCCAGTGAAGTGTGAAGAATGATGTAATTTAACCCAGGGAAGTGTGAAGAATGATGTAATGTGAACCAGGAATGTAAAAACAGAGAGAATCAGAGAGCATTAAGCATTTTTGTCTTGACCATCCAACTCACCAGCACTGTCTTGCTCTATATGTAAGTTATCTTAGATTTGTGTTTTCTCTTAGAAATAGCTAGAAACTAGAAAGATTAGACTAAGTGTTTTTCTGTGATGTCAGACCTGTACTACTGAATTGTTTTAAGTATTTCTCTGTGATCTCTGAACTCTTGACTAGCACTGTGTAGTAAAAAGTATTGTCTTGTTTTTGACAACTTGTTATTAAATATTTGTAAACCTTTTCAACTGTGGCTTTTTGTAGAGATAATTTAAGCTCTTTATAGTACTTGCATGCCTTTGGTAAAATTGTACAAAGCCACTTCAATAGCTTTAGCCCTGGGCTATACTACCAATTGGATAATAATATTGCACAGTAATAATTGGACACCCTTTTAAGGGCCTTTGAATAGCTGATAAATATTAGTGGGTGGTGGCAGTTTGGTAGAGACCTGGTTTAATGCTGCTTTTAGCCTTTTTAATAGCCTTTTTTTGGCTAAGGACAGCAAGCTGACTGGAGAATAATGGGGTCTGGGGTCTTTGGTTTAGGGGATGGGGATAATAAATTACATGATTTGTTAATTGTTTTATGTTGTATTTGAGCCCAAAGTATGTGTATCCTACTTATTTATCGTAACCGTTGCAAATTTTGTTTTTGGCTTTGTGCAGGGGTGTTTATTTGTGGAAGACAAATCACCAATCCTCACAAGGTAACTGACGTAATGGTTCTTTTCAGTGTAGCATGTAACGGCTGATGTAATGGTACAATAATAGCAGTATTCTTCTACCCATGTCAAAGAAGGGAATTTAGCGCCGTAAGTCATACTTTGACAATTATGTGCATCCCTGTAAAAGTAAAAGCATTTCCTTTCTGGTGTAACTTTTATGAATAAGGCAAGAAGCGTTGTTCACCTTTGCTGAGAAACAGACATGCCCACGCAGGTCTTCACTGAGCGGAGGAGGCGGAGCGACGTCTATAAGGCAAAGCACATTAGTGGGTCACAGCCTTCATCTTGTCTTCTAAATTTTCAGATAGAACGCTCAGATTGACTATGCCCTATCTGCTTCCTAGTCTGACCTCCTGTATTCTAAAGTGAAACATTGTCAGTGTACATGCTTTTGAACCCTTCTTCCTCATCTAACCCACCTTCTAACTCCCCTCTTTTGACTTTTTTTTTCTTTACAGCTTCCCTCTCACTAAACTAAGCGTGTGGTTCCCCCAGTTTGGGTCATCTTGATCGCATATACAAATGTAACGATCACCTCTTCAGAAAGCAATCTACTGCTGAAATACTACAAACAAGAAAAATGTTTTTACTGTTTGTTTAGAATTGTTGAGACTTTTACATAAACTTCAAGAAAGAAAGCAATCCTTATAAAGTCCTGCTACACAAGTGAAATTCTGTGTCATAAAATCAGCCATGCAGCAGAAATGAAACATCCTTATAAAGCAGTGTAATTGGTGCAGTGTCATAATTATTCATATGTTAGACTCCGTATATGCTCATACCAAAATATATAATATAGGTTGAGATGTAATTCCTAAAAGAAGACTTGTGTTACGCTCAGTATGATTCATGAAGTGGTTGGTTGAGGCTGCCTTGCTTTCAGCATAGTTATTTCAGAATAAAATGCTGAATCACTGCCTTGTAAATGCCAAACTCCACCATGACACAAGATTATATAAAAGACCATGCCGTTGATGTTAGCTTCTAGGAAATAATGGGATTTATGTGCTAATACTGGTGCATAGACAGAACTGCACATAACACATTTTGCTTGTTTTCCTTGTTTTCAAAGTTGCAAACATAGGTCTGCAGACACTATCTTTGCAGTAATTAAAGTTTACTTTCTGAAAGCAGCTTACATGCATACTAGAGACAAATGCAAAATGTGCTAACATAGAGCTTGTTTTTGTTAAATTGATTGTCTTTGGTTTTCTTTCCTCTGATTGTTGAAATTAGTAATGGACCTATGGTACAACATAAATAAAAGCTGAAGGCTGAAGCTATATAGAAACCTTGACTTTGACCACCATGTTCCTTCTGTTGTACAGAAGGCTTTCTACATGGCCCACCTCATAAGTAAGGTATGTCATCCAGGGACATGGAGGTCACAACACCCCAGTATTCTTCCCTTATAATACCCATTATCCAGTACAATGTCCCTTTGTGGCATGTACCTCATGAAGCAAATGCAGCAGCTGGAGAGACCACAAAGGTTCCTCAACAGGAGAATCCATGGCCTCAGGCATCTCCCATACACAGATAGGCTGAAAAACCTATCCCTCTACTCAGTTTCATATTCACTCCTCATAGGTGACCTCTGTCTGGTATACACGGCAATCTCAGATCCCACCTTGATGGGACTGCTACATATCTGCAAGTCAAGCTCCACTCGAGTTACCCACATGTGCGGCCTCAACCCGGTCTGTGACATCAATAGGACTTGTTGGTGGGACATATTTGTGTCCCAGGGACACCTCCCCCCTGTGGAATAGCTATCATCTTCATGCCAAGCAGAGTACCTCTTTACCCCTTTTTAGGTGCAACCTGGATCACAGGATAGGAAACAGAAAATACATCCCCTCACTTTTCACAAAGCATGCAATTGTTTTAATTGCTTTTATAAACTAATATGGTCAAAGTATACAAAAGGAATATAAGTGATGCTCATCTTTTATTTCTGTTTACACTGAAGTGTTGAGAAGATGGTACATAGGGGTTCAGTACCATAATGGAGTACACACCAAGTTGACAGTATGTACCTTACTCTTAAATGCAAGCACCTGGGGGTGGTTTTGACAGCAGGCCTGTTTGTGTGCATGTGAAATAATAATGCATTTGTTGCTCATGTGAAATGCACATAATTGTTTTGTGCCAGCAGCTTTTGACACGCAAAACCCAAAAGGTTTGACATCACTGCCTTAGGCTGTTTAACCTGCCATTTGCTTATTTAAATTAGGGTCTGCCCATACCAAGTTTGGGGAAATGTTTCATTTAGTGATTGTGCATATCTCAACATTTTACTGAAGGGGGTTGCTTTTACCAGTTTGACGTTTGGGTACTGGTTTGTGTTGCAAATATATTTCAAAATGGAGTTTGGTGTTTGTTATTTTATGCAGTATACTTATGAAGCTCTTTTTCTAATATCTTAATGCCATAACATTTGCTCGTGTGGGACAGTGACCTTTCAGTTGTTTTGTAAGGTGGTGTTTTATTTTTCAGATTTTGTCAAGTTATTAACTTTTGAGTTTGTCAAGCTATTAACTTCATGGTGCTGTCTGATGCTAAGCTGGCCTGTCTCCTGAAAACAGATTTTCCTGTCACTCACTCTCTCTTTTGATGTACCTGTATGGTTTTGAATGTTCGCTTGTTTTTTCAGAACAAGATACATTTGCATTCTAATTGTTGCTTAAGTTTAAAGGTATGCATACTACTCAGTTCAAAATTATAGATGTGACTGCTCTGTTTACTGTCAAACAGCAAGCACTACAGACCAAATTTGATCATTTTGATTGACTAATCCTGCAGCGGTCATAGATTCATAGGACATGCAGGCAAACAGACCAACTTGCCAGTAACCAGTGGCTCTAACACCCTTTACCAGGATGATATGCCTTTTAAATAAATATTATTACTTGTACTCTAATTCCAGCATGAAGCAACCATATATTTTGGACAATATTTGGCTTTGTCAGTCATGCATAGAATTTACGTGAGAGTAAGGGCTCAGTAATGTACACATGTTATACTGCTTTTACTGAATTACTCTGGTCTTTTCCTCACAGATGGTAATGACTCAGTCTTATATTACAACTGTACCAGGAATGTAATTAATGGCTACTCAACAGGTAATGTGCAGCACTTATCTACCTGCATATAAGGGGTTTGTTTGGGTGAATGTTTCATTTTGGTGCTTGTACATCCCTGGAAAGGTACTGAAGGGTCATTTTGGGAAATATTTCATTCTGGTGCTTGTGCATACATCAGCATTTCATCGAAGAGGTTGCTTGGGTGAATGCTTCATTTTGGTGCTCACTAACATGGGAGACCATTGTACCCTTCCCTGTGTGATGTCCTCCCTGGTAAGATTGGACCATAAATCAGTCTCGTTAAATGTAGTTATAAGACCAGATACCCCATGAAGCTTATTATTATCCATCTGATGATGTAGGGGCTTATGCCTATCTCAGTAAGTTTAACTACGATCTCTGAGTGGGAGACTGTTTCAAAAACTTTTGCCAGATGTACATAAGTAGTATGTATCATTTTACCCTCATCCACGGGCCTGGTGACTTTCTTGAAGAAGGCCACCAGTTTGCTCACCAGCACAATGGTGGGATCAGATAGGGTCTACCTTGAAGTGATGTGACCTCAGATAAATAATGGACCTTTCTCTGCAATTGACTTTTTTACTTCTTTGTCTTATTGTAACCAGAGGGATGGTTCAGCGAGATAACATGAATTAGTACTTTTTGGATCAGCCAGATAAGTTTGACATGTTTGCTTGTGTTATTATATTTCTGATTATACTAAGTAGTTCCTTGAGTGAAATAAAGGTTATTGCTTGCTGACTACTACCAGCCTGGAGCTACCATATATTTTGGACTTTGCCAGTCATATGTTGAATTTAGGTGGGAGGAGGGGCTCAGTAATATCTAAGTGTTGTACTGTTTCACTGAATGACTCTGGTCTTCTCCTTACTGATGATACTGAGTCAGTGTTACACAATAGCTGCACAATGTAATATAATGAATGCCTACTCAACAGGTTATGTGCAGCAATTATCACCTGTGTCTCAGCATGCATACCTTTGCAGTAATGAAAGGAAGGTCATTATCGCATTAGCAATACATGCAGTTACAATATAGCAGTTAGTCATTATCACTTTTCTGAGAAAAGTCTCAGCTACTGTCACTGTTATTCACATAAGTAGAAGTCATTATCACATTGATGAATGCACAAGCCAGGTTGTGGTTTTTCTCTGTTTGGAGTCATTTCAAGCAACCCCCCGCTCATTCTTCATCAACTACCTACCATCCTAACCCCCTGATTTTTTTCTTCCTGTATATATATAGGCAGTAGGTATGTACTGCTGCAGCATCATCACCACCACTTATGTACCTTATAAAAACAAAATAATGCCCCTGTGGATAGGAGTGAAGATTTGGATGGTCTCACCAGGTAATGCATTATGATATACATATATATGTACTCTTCCAATAGATCTGTCAAATATCAGTAGTAATCTGTATGCATTTTCTTTCCTGTGCAGGTTCGCCCACCTTCTGACACTGACATGGCTTCACGAGCAGGAGAACAAGTGAGAGTGTGGGTATGTGGCCATTCCTACATTCACTGGGCTGCCAACCATGCCTCCATAACTGAAAACCAGTACAACTTGAGCTTCCCCACATCCAGTGTGAAGGTATACTGGATTGCAAGAACAGGTATGTATTAGAGCGGAGTACTGCAGCTGTTGGAAAAGAAGTGTTCCATCTACCCTGAGCCCGACATCCTTGTGCTGCACATTGGAGGGAATGATGTCAGTCAACTACTCGGAAGGCAACAGTTTCAAATCAGAGCAATTTTTGAACACCTGCAGTCGTGGTGGCCACGTTGTCATTTTGTGTGGTCTGACATAATTCCTCAACAGATATGGAAAACAGCAGTCAACAGGCAGTGCATAAAGCCAGACATTTACAGAATGGGTTCATGCATGGCTTGATGCACAGGGTGGGTGGATCTACAATCTGTCATGACAGCATTACCGCAGAAGATGTTCACCTGTTCAGAAGGGATGGCATTCACCTAACTGAGGAGGGCATTGTGTTGTTCTTGACTGACCTCCACAATGGCGTGAGGAGAGCTATGCAGGATTGGTAACATGCAGCTTGTGAGAAGAATGGAAAACATCCATGACCAAGTAGGACCAGTATGATAAGGAACTCTATTGTGAAATGTGTTGTGTAAAATATATTTTTCTGAGTTTAGCAAATAACTGTGGCAAAGAGCTGGTGAAGATGCTGAGAAAGAACAACTGTTTCAGGAGAGTGCTAGCACATACAATCTAATATGTCAGTAACCCTCCTGCAATACTTCTTTTTTTATTCTGCTTGTATCAGGCATGTATTGAGTTTAGATGACAGGAAGGGCTTAGTAATACAGAACTTGATCTCTTAGGTCCATTGCTGAATGGATACATGTAAAGATAAAAGGTATAGTTAAGGCAGACTGCTGACACTGAAGGAGGTTGTGATACTGTAGTGGTATCAGCTGAGTGGATAGCCAGCACAGCTACTGGACAGATCAGATGGCCTTGCCTGCCACTGAAGTCCCATGCCTGTCCTGGGTTCATTAGTGGAGTGGCGATCCTTACCTTGCTTTTTCTTTATACATGTACCCACTGAGCAGTATGTTGGCTACACCAAGAATGTGTATATTTACAGTCATATGTGTCTACATGGTAAAACAACTGGGTCTGAATGCTGTCTACATGTACAGATATCAGTTTTTTTAGGACTCGGGTTATGAAAATTATGATTTTTTATATTTTGGTAAATAACTTTGCAAGGGAGCATCTGAATGTGCTAAGTAATACTTCATTTTGAAGACAGTATTGATAGTTCCAACATGGTAAAAGAACTGTGTCTCTATGTTGTGCACATCTACATATATCAAAATTTGTTTCAGACTTAGGTTATGGAAATTATGATTTTTTTCATATTTTGGTAAATAACTTTGCAAGGAAGCATGTCAGTATGCCAAGTAATACCTCATTTTGAAGACAGCATTACTCCTTACATGGTAAATAACTGTGTTTGTGCACTGTACACATGTACAGATATCACAGTTTGTTTAGTCTTGTAGGATTATGAAAATTATACATTTCCAATACTTTTCATTATGCCCATATCTTTGCGAGGGAGCATGGTAATCACACAAATGATGCAGCATTTTGAAAATGACATTCAGACGCACAACTTCTACACTGATATGTAGGCTCTGTCTGTTACAGGTGATGAGATATTATGCTTTGTTTATTTATCAATTATGAGAAATATTATATTAACCATATTTTTGTGAATATCTCCATAAAGGAGCATCACACAGTAATGGTTAAGGTATCATTTTAAAGCTGACATGCATACTAACAAATTACATAGAAATTGTATGGGTCTACATGGTATATTGACCAAGATATTGTGCTTTGCTTTTACAAAAAGGTAAAAAAATATGCACAATATCAACATTCATTGCCAGATATTTAATAATGACTTTGATATGCACTACCAGCATTTAAACTGTTGGAAAGGTCAGTGTCTACTAAACAACTTTTGCGTTTACATTTTTAGTCTAGCTCTTATAGTTAAAGAGTTATGAACATTTGTTTTCTGTATATTACAAATGGATTTTCTGAAAATGAGCTCAG
The DNA here is from genome assembly GCF_019279795.1 of Protopterus annectens. Taxonomy (NCBI): domain Eukaryota; kingdom Metazoa; phylum Chordata; order Ceratodontiformes; family Protopteridae; genus Protopterus; species Protopterus annectens. The sequence goes on from NC_056730.1 coordinate 382,948,391, forward strand.
GCTGCACTGTTGTTCCTATGGTAGAATTAAGCAGGCAGCTTTTTCTGAGCTGCTCCGGGGTGAATGAGTTAAACAGGGGGATAATTTTGATAGTTTCATTCATATGTTTGAGAGGGTATGCAAACAATATAGTGTTGACAAAAGGCTCTGGGTATGGTTCCTGACCCCCCTTACTCCATGGTAAAGCTGTAACCTTTTTGTCAAAAATGTCTGACTTTGCATGTTTTGATTATACAGCTGTTAAAAATCACTTGTTAGAATTGTTTAAGCTAACACCTGAAATGTGTAGGAAAATGTTTTGTGAGCATAGACGCAAGGCAGATGAAAGTGAATATGTTGCTGAACTGAGCACTTATTTCCAAAGGTGGGTGAGTGGATGTCAGGTCACCACTTTTGAAGGGCTGACAGACCTTTTGGTGAGGGAACAAGCCCTTAGCACTTTGCCTAAGGACATGAAGATCTGGTTAGCTGATAGACAATGTGCCACTTCAGATGAGTTGGGGAAGAAGGGAGACCTATACCTGGCAAGCAGGGCAGCCCCAGTACTGCTCATGGGTCTAAAGGAACCCATGGTGGGCAACACAGACTGCCCCAATAGAATCTGCCAGTAGCAGGGGAGGCCACTAGTCCAGGTACACATCCTGGAGCTAGGGTTAAATGTTTTGAATGCAAACAGTGGGGCCATGTGGCATACAGGTGTCCATGGAGGCAAGGCAGGAACAAAAGGTGAGGGAGCCAGTTAAGTGGGAAAGACAAAATGCCAATAGTAGGTTGTCTTGAGACAACAAGGGTACCAAACTACCATCCTGCAGATGTCCTGATAGGGAAGGATTTGGATAGTGTAGTACCCTGTGCTTGTGCAGTTACAGGCAGTCAGGCTAGAAGACAAGCATGTGGGTCTGGTAGCCTGGGGAGACCCAGACAGACTGCACACTTGCAGCCAGGACAGGTGAGGTGGTTATTTCAGGGAGGGAGCTACCCAGTAGCAGTGAGACTGAAGGTAAGCCACAACTGCTTGTGGGTACTGATGTTCCCTGGGGACAGAGTGACTGCAAAGGTAGAGGTGAGTAGTAGTACCCAGGCTGACAGTGAGGCACCACTGTCAGAGGATGCCAGACTTCCTGTGGAAGGGGACCTGGGAAGGGTTACAAGGAGAGAGTTGAAAAAGGCTCAGCTCTCAGACCCTACACTGCAAGGCCTGAGGCAGGTACCTAGGGAGGCATCTGATTCTCAAGGAAAGGGGGAATCTGTATACTGGGACAAAGGGTTATTATACAGAGAGTGGACCCCTGAGGGAGGGCTAGAAGGTGAGAGAGTACAGCAGTTGGTAGTACCTAGAGCCTACCATCTGGTGCTTCTAGCCATAGCCCAAGATATTCCCTTTGTAGGTCAAATGGGCATAAAATGTACAAAGGGGCATATTATGCAGAACTTCTATTGGCCTGGAATTTCCAGAGATGTAACAGGGTACTGCAGGACATGTGAGCAGTGCCAAAAGGTAGGCAAGGCAGGAGACAAGGTGAGAGCTCCTTTGATGCCTTTGCCTGTGATTGACGAGCCATTTCTGAGGGTAGCTATGGATAGTGTGGGTCCTCTGAGTACCCCAAGTTCCACAGTGAAAAAGTATATCCTAGTGGTAGTGTATTATGCTACATGATACCCTGAGGCAGTGGCTTTGTCCTCCATTGTGGCAGAGAAGGTGGCAAATGTGTTGTTAGAGATTTTCAGCATGGTAGGTTTCCCAAACAAAATACTGACTGACAGAGGTGCCAATTTCATGTCAGGCCTGATGGCTTGTCTTTGGAAGTCCTGTGGGGTGAAGCACATGAAGATCACCCCCTACCACCCCCAGACTAATGGTCTTGTTTAGAGGTTAAATTCTACAATCAAGTCTATGCTACGGGAATTTGCAGATCAGTTTAAGAGGGAGTGGGACAAATATTTGCCCCATCTGTTGTTTGCTTGCAGAGAGGTTCTCCGGGACTCTACAGATTTTTCACCCTTTTGAGTTGCTGTATGGGCATAGGGTGAGGGGACCTCTAGATTTAATTTGAGATGAGTGGGAAGATGAGTGCGAGTCTCACAAGGAGTTTGTTGTGGCATACATCCTAAACCTCAGGACAAGGCTCAGGGAACTTATGGGCTTGGTCCAGGAGAACCTGGCAGAAGCCCAACAACAAGAAAAGGTGTTGTATGACAGGAATGCTTAAGCTAGAGAGTATGCTGTGGGGCAGCAGGTAATGGTTCTCATTCCTGTCAGACACAACAAGCTGCAAGCAGCTTGGGAGGGACTCTACAAGGTGGTAAGAAAGGTAAGTGATGTTAACTACATGGTGGAACTGCTAGGCAGAAGGCAGGGGCACAAAATGCACCATGTTAACATGATGAAACCTTACCATGATAGGGAGGCCCTTGTGCTGAACATTTGCAGTGGATTGCAGGAGTCTGAGGGAGATCTGGTGACTGATCTTGTCAGTGAGACTCGGGCTGACACCTCAGTGGAAGGGGTAGCAATGTCCCAGCAGCTATGTACTACCAAGGTTTGAGAAATTCAAGCAGTGTTGCACAAATTTGGGGACATGTTCACTGGGAAACCAGGGTGCACCTACCTGAGGCAGCACCAGGTGGATACAGGACCCCAAAGGCCTATTAGGCAGGCCCCTTATAGAGTGCCTGACTGAGTCAAACAGACTCTGAAGAAGGAGGTACAGGAGATGTTGGAACTAGAAGTGATTCAAGAGTCCAACAGTCCCTGGGCCTCCCCAGTGGTGCTGTTGCCAAAGAAGGATGGCAGCACCTGGTTCTATGTGGACTACAGGAAATGAAATAGTCACACAGAATCAAATGCTTACCTCATGCCTAGGACAGATGAGGCCCTAGAGCAGCTGGGTGGGGCTAAGTATCTTACAACTATCAATCTTACTAAGGGTTACCGGCAGGTGCCCTTGACTCCCAGTGCTAGAGAGAAGTCAGCCTTTGTGAATCCTTTTGGTTTGTATGAGTTCACAAAGATGCCCTTTGGGATGAAGAATGCCCCAGTGACTTTCCAGAGGCTGGTAGATCATATCCTAGCAGGAGGGTTTGTCCTTGCTTACCTAGATGATATTGCCACCTACAGCCATTCCTGGCCACAGCACCTTCAGCATGTCAGGGAGGTGCTGGGCAGACTACAGAGGGCAGGATTGACCATTAAGCCGAGCAAATGTCAGGTGGGTATGGCAGAGGTCTCCTACCTAGGACATAGAGTGGTAAGATAAGGCCAGAACCTGCCAAAGTGGAAGCCATTCAGGCATGGCCTGCACCTGTTACCAAAAAGCAGGTGAGGGCATTTTTAGGGACAGCAGGGTACTACAGAAAGTTTGTCCCCAGTTATAGTACCACAGCGGTTCCCCTCACAGACCTGACAAGGAAGAACAGGCCAATTAAGGTAGTGTGGACCCCAGTATGTGAGCAGGCATTCCAGAAGCTTAAAGAAGCTTTGGGAGGACCCCCTGTGTTAGCCAGTCCAGATTTCAGCAAATAATTTGTTGTGCAGATAGATGCTTCAAACCATGGGGCAGGGGATGTACTTAGATTTCTTCATAGGGGGAAGAGCACCCAGTGGTTTATCTTAGTCATAGGCTCCAACCCAGGGAGGAATGCTATGCAGCTGTAGAAAAGTAATGTCTAGCTATAGTGTGACCACTGCAGAAACTTCAGCCTTATATGTATGGAAGGAAATTCACTGTTATGACAGATCACAACCCCTTAACATGGTTAAACAGAACCAGCCAGCAGAATGCCAAGTTGCTAAGATGGAGCTTGGGGTTGCAATCATATATGTCCATGCAGCACCGCAGTGGGATTAGCAATGCCAATGCAGATGGGCTCTCAAGACAGGGAATAGGGTAAGGTACACTCAGACGTAACTCTCTCAAGCAGTGTTTCACAAGGGTCACTTGAAAAACTAACTTGAGTTCTCCAGGGGGGAGGGATATGTGAAGATAGATGAAGGTTGCCAGCCTAGCTAGTTAGAATTTTGGTGATAATTCTGTCATCTGTAAATATTAATGTAAACCACAGGCTTGTTGCCTTAAATGGTAAAAATAGTGTTACATGTGGAACTGGAAAAATGTAACAACAGTGCACTCTACTGACCAAGTAATGCATGTTGTGACCCTTTGATGTTAGGATTTGGAGCCAGTGAGTCTAGAGTGGGGCATCCTGCCTATTGTTTTAAGGCCAGAGTTTATGGCCAGAATTTGCATGCATAAATGTCCTTTATTGCTCTGGTTTCTGCCCAGAGGTGAAGAATGTAAATGTAGTTCCTGTTAGCCTGGGAACCCAGAGAAGTGTGAAGAATGATGTAATGCAACCCAGGGAAGTGTGAAGAATGATGTAATATGAACCAGGAATGTGAATTTAAAAACAGAAAGAATCAGAGAGCATTAAGCATTTTTGTCTTGACCATCCAACTCACCAGCACTGTCTTGTTCTATATGTAAGTTTATCTTAGATTTGTGTTTTCTCTTAGAAATAGATAGAAACTAGAAATATTAGACTAATTGTTTTTCTGTGATGTCAGAACTGTACTACTGAATTGTTTTAAGTATTTCTTTGTGATCTATGAACTCTTGACTAGCTTTGTGTAGTAAAAAGAATTGTCTTGTGATTTGACTATTTGTTATTAAATATTTTTAAACCCTTTCAACTGTGGCTGTTTTTGTAGAGATAATTTAAACGCTTTAGAGTACTTGCATGCCTTTGATAAAATTGTACAAAGCCACTTCAAAAGCACTACCAATTGGGTAATAATATTGCACAGTAATAATTGGACACCCTTTCAAGGGCCTTTGAGTAGCTGATAAATATTAGTGGGTGGTGGCAGCTGGTACTACCGTATAGTTTGGGGTTAAGGGGCACAGCTGGAGAACCTGTGCCAGCCTTCCCCAGGAGTGTCTGTGTGGCTGTGTAAACTATTCTCAAAGTGTGTGTATGTGTGTGTGTGTGTGTGTGTCAGCTACCTGGGCAAGGACAGGAAACACTGGCTGGACAGAGAGGGTGCTGGAGGTTTTAGCCTGCCCAGTAGGCTGAGATCTGGACCCTACAGCTGTGCCAGTGGGGAGTCTTATTGGGGACCTGGAGAGCAAGGGAGCGAGTATCCCTGGACTGACTATGATCTCTGTGTGCTCTTAAGGGAAATTGCACTTTACTGTGTGTATTTGTTATCCTTTCCTCCTATATGAGCTGCCCCTCACTTGTGTTAGTGGTGAGGATTGAGGCTCCTTGATTGCTGGGCCACAACACAGGCATCACAGGGGATCTGTACCAAGCCACAATTTGGATTGCAGTTTTGCCCAGAGTTAGTTGCACTTGGATAACCTCGGATGCATTACTCTGCGCAACTAGCCTGGAGGTGTGGATATCCTTAATGAAAATGGACACACCTCTGCCTTTGGTGTTCTGGTACAGGTTAGATGGCCAAAAAGTGTGGTATGAGTTATGGCCTGGTAATGCAGGGGTGCTCTCTAGAGCCTTGAACCAGGTCTCAGTCACTGCACAGTTATCAATGTTTTCCATTTTAAGGAGTGCCTCGAGTGAGTGCATTTTGAGATTTAGACTTCTAGCACTGAGTAGCATTACCCTCAGTTTTTGCTTGCCTGCTCCTGTTACAATGGTGAATTTGTCATTTGAACCTTGCCTAAAAAAGGCACTATAGGGTTGGCAAGAGGCTTAGCCAGTATCTGGAATCCCAGGGGTGACAGGTGTAGGCCATCTTTGGCAAAGCTTCATGGTCTGTCGACCATGTCGTCCCAGGCAGACAGATACTGGCTCCCCTTAGAATGACACCAGAAGCTTAGCCAATTGTTGAAGTCAATCATTTTGTCCTTGTACTGAGGTATCATTCTGGGCGATGGCAGAATGCTACTCAGGGCTAGGGTCATACCTGCCTGAGCTACAAGATTGGAGAGCTCTTCCATGTCTCTTTTCATGTAGTCCAGGGAGGTACGTCTCAGGTCATTCACACCAACATGAACAATGACAAAGTCATATTTGTACTTGTTGTGGAGTGACCTGAGTGTGTGGGTTATGTGGCGGATCCTGGCACCCAATAGGCAGCTGACAGTAGCCTTCTCCTTGTTTAGCCTGGTGAGTGGGACATCAGTGTGCCTGACTATAGAGTCACCTATGACTAGTGTGTTGGGTACGTTGGTTTGCCTTATGTGCTGTGGTTTATTGGCACACTGAGTCTGGAGGCTATGCATCATTTGGGTTGTGTTGGGGGATGAAGATTGCTTGCGTTTCTGATTTGCAGTTCTTTGTTACTTGAGCAGATTATTATTGAGAGCCTCTGCAAATGATTTTGTGTTTCTATGTGTGGATTTTTGTGGTGTAGGTTTAGTGGGACTATGTAATGAATGTGGTGTGGTGCAAGTGTTTACCTTCTCCTCTTGACTGTCAAGTTCAGTCTTGTTTGGAGAGAGCTTTACCTCCAGTTTGGCTATATAAGTGCATCTCTCACAGGTTGTGGTGTTGGGTGGTAGGAGGAGCGGGTTGTCTGTGTACATGAGGCAATTGCTACATTGCCTCAAGATGCCCAGATTCATCAGATAGAAAGGAGAGAACAATGGGAGCTGACCCTTGGACATGCCTGAATAAAAAACTACTTTCTTCTAGACAAGTGAGGAAAGTGAGTATAAGAGCTGTTTTTCTCTAAACAAATGAGGAAAGTAAGTACAAAAACTGTTTTCCTCTAGGTAAAGAGGAAGGTTGAGTGTTGTAGTAATTTGTAGCTTATTTAGTGTGAACGAGTTCTGAGCACGAATACGCAAATTCAAGTGCTAAAACTAAGAATCTGTACCTGGATCTTTTGGCAGATAGGCTACCTAGTGCTTACCACTCCCACTGATATGCTAGAATGCTTCCCTCCAACACAGAAAGGCTTGGGGGGCTCAGAAGCTTACAAACAGTCCTGGATACAGCAAAACTGTATCTGGACTAGACTACTTACAGAAAAGTTGGCAAACAAATGCAAATAAGGGCTTTTAAACCAGAAAGTTGAAAGAGATGGAAAAACTGCCCAAACGGCCAATAAACTACAATTTCTGGGCCAGAAACCACTCTTGTAGTAGATAGGCTACCTAGCACTTACCACTCCCACTGATAAGCTAGAAGGCTTCCCTCCAATGTAGAAAGGCTTGGGGGACTCAGAAGCTTACAAGTAGTCCTGGATACAGCAAATCTGTATCTGGACTAGACTAGTTACAGGAAAAGTGGGAAATGAGTGCCAAAAATGGGCTTTTAAACCAGAAGGTTGAAAGAGATGGAATAACTGCCCAAACGGCCAATAAACTACAATTTCTGGGCCAGAAACCACTCTTGTGGTAGATAGGCTACCTAGTGCTTACCACTCCCACTGATAAGCTAGAAGGCTTCCCTCCAACACAGAAAGGCTTGGGGGACTCAGAAGCTTACAAACAGTCCTGGATACAGCAAGTCTGTATCTGGACTAGACTAGTCACATGAAAGATGGGAAACAAGCGCAAATGTGGGCTTTTAAACCAGTAAGTTGAAAGAGATGGAAAAACTGTTAAATGGCCAATAAACTACAATTTCTGGGCCAGAAACCACTCTTGTGGTAGATAGGTTAACTAGTGCTTACCACTCCCACTGATAAGCTAGAAGGCTTCCCTCCAACACAGAAAGGCTTTGGGGGCTCAGAAGCTTACAAACAGTTCTGGTTACAGCAAATCTGTTTCTGGACTAGACTAGTTACAGGAAAGGCAGGAAACAAGCTTAGAATTTTTTTTTTCTTTTTCTTTTTTGGAAAGTGGAAAGGGAGAACACTAAATTCTTGGCTAAGCTTGTAAAGGCCGCAGGGCCAATAGCCTAGTAACTTTGTATGATCTTATGATCCTATTCCAGGGATATAAATTCAATGATGGATATTCCAGGGTGACTCTCTGTCACCACTGCTATTCTGTCTTGCCTTTAACCCACTAAGCTGTGTAGTTAGCTTAGGCCATGGCTATAATTTAGCTCCTGAAAAACAAGAGTGTAAACAGATCTCATCTTCTCTTTATCAATGATTTAAAACTGTATAGCTCATCAGATGAGGAACTGAAAGCACAATGACAACTTGTCAAAACTTTTTCAGATGATATTAGAATGTCATTTGGTCTTGACAAATGTGCAAAAGCAACCTTCAGAGCAGGAAAATTGCAGCATCAAGAAAACTTCAGTTTGGGACACGAATGTGATATAAAAGAACTTGAGCAAGAGGGAATGTATAAATATTTGGAAATTGATGAAGGATCAACAATAAAATTTGAACAAATGTGAATAAAACTTAGGAATATTTTAGAAGACTTAAATTAATCCTGAAAACATCACTGACACCTAGGAACAAAATTCAAGCTGTAAAATAATTTGCTCTTCCTGTCCTAACTTACAGTTTTGAAATGACAGATTGGCCCCAAAACGTGTTGAATAAATTAGACAGGAAAACAAGAAGGATGCTTCATGCTCACCAAATGATTTATAAAAATCAGTGCGTACCAAGATTACATATTCCCCGTTCTGAAGGAGGTATGGGCCTCCTTGAAATTGATTACATGCATAGATCTGTATTCGTGGGATTGCACACATATCTGCTGACCTCACAAGACCAAAATGTAGTGAAAGTTTTGAAACATGAGGAGAACAAATCTAAGATGACTTCCCTGCTAAGTCTAGCAGAAGCATATCAGTGTCAAGTACGAATGGAAATCTAACCAGAAGTAGATAAAAATCAGGCAGTAATTGAGTGTGCCAAAAAACAAAAGAAAGAATATAAGATCAGTTGAGAAGGCAAGAAATGTGGGAAAATGCATAAATATAGTTGCAAGTATAGAAAATACCTGGAAGAACCTCATGTTGATCTGGATCGAACATAGGAAAGGTTAAGGACAGGTGAATTCAAACCAAGAGATGAAAGTATAATATTGGCAGCCCAAGATAATGGGCTGCATACACACTAGTTTACAAAGTCCATTGAACATGTGGGAGAAACAGACAAATGCAGGTTTTGTAAAACAGAATTGGAAACAGTCGCACACCTCATTGCTGGTTGTGACATACTAATGGCACAAGGACTGTATACTGAAAGGCATAATAATGTGGCAAGACTGTTGTACTGCGGACTGCACAAACATTATGATACTGAAGTGGCTGAAAAACACTGGAAACATGAGCCACAAAGCATCATAGAAAATGATGTCTACATCACATGGGATCACCCATTACTAACAGCTCAAAAGACAGATGCTAGCAAACCAGATATAGTGGTCCATGAAAAGAAGACAAAAGTACCATTGATCACTGAAATCACCACACCCAGTGAATGCAGTGTCTTGCGTACAAACAGGCACAAAGTCATAAAATATCAGGATTTGCAAGCAGAAATGAGAACAATGTGGAAGAAAGATACCCAGACAGTTCCACTAGTAGTAGGAGGAATGGGTCTTATAAAAAAAGAATTTACATGCCTATTTAGATATGTTACCAATACATGTAATTCCGTACCAATTGCAGGAGGAGTCATTACCAGGAACACTGCGGATGCTGCATAGAGCACTTCTGGCTGACAAAGATTGCAGCAATACTAATTTCATGAAGTTTTATTAAACTTTGACTTAGGAATGGGGTCCATTACTGTCATGATATTAGAAACCCAAAAGATTTGGAAAAATTAAAAATGGAAGTCATGCACTATCGCAAATAAACTAAAAATCTCAGCACAGGCGGAATGATACACAGATAAATATAAAGGCAAAATAAGCAATTTATTGCTGACCCAAAACAGTTTTATAGAGAATTGGAAAACAAGGTAAAATAAATTGAAAGACCACCAAAAAAATATGAAACTGATATATTTTGGAGAAGTATTTATGAAGATCCTGTGGAATATAACAAAGATGCTAAATGGACAGAAGAAGCAAAAAAAAAAAAAAAATAAGAAGTTTAAACGTACAGGATATGAAATGGGATGATGTTAACAGCCAGCGAGACTGAAACAAAGTTAGGAAAAGCCTCTAATTGGAAAACCCCAAGCCCAGATGCAGTACCTAACATCTGCTTAAAAGTATTAACATATTTGCACAAAGAATTAACTATGAGTTAGAAACCTGGCTAACAACAGGAAAAACAACGCTCCTACTTAAGAGTGAACCTGCCAAGCTACCGTAAAAGTTATACACCAATAACTTGCCTTCCACTGATGTATAAACTATACACTGGAATTAATGCCAACAGAGTTTATAGTCATTTAGAAGAAAATTTATTATGGCAATAGAACACAAGGGCAATAAAAGAAAGTCATATGAAACAAAGGATAATTTTTTATTAAATAAAATCATAGTGAAGAACTAAAAAGGGGAAGAATCTGTAAAAAAGGGAATAATCTAAGTATGGCATGGACTGATTACAAAAAAATTATTTCACAGTATTTATTTATTTTACATTTGTTTACTGGGATAGTCTGACTGGATACATGTCCATTTTCAACAGAGACCTGGGGAGAAAAGCTCCAAGTCACAGATACAAGCATAGTAGACATAAGCATAGCAGAAAATAAGAAGCATAGAAACTACAGAGGAGGTACATTATTCCAAAGTCTGCTGACTAAGACAGGGTAGAAGTTTTCTTCACATCAGGTAAGTCATAAGAGATAACAGTTTTTCATGCATTACAGCACCAGAGAAAACAGTACATACTTAAACAGCACTACAGTGTATCCAGCATGCAATATTGCAGTTTTCTACAAAGTTAAAATTAAGTAGCATCCTACAGGTATTGGCATAAATAGACATTAGCTAAGTGAAAACTGGCTGGGTATCTATGTAGATTAATCGGGATTGGTGCAGGGGCAGAGCCAGTGACTTTTAAAGTATTGTTTAAGGCCTTTTTTAAAGAGATTGAGAGAGGGTTCAAGTGTAAGGTTGGCTGGGAGTAAATTCCAGGCTTTGCCAACAAAGTTGGTAAATAGTGAGTCTCCAGCCGAATAGCTCTTAGTTTTTGAACTATTAGTTTGTTAGATGGGTGTAATGGCCTCGGGTTACAGTAGGGTTGCATAATGTGTTAGATGAGTGTAATGGCCTCGGGTTACAGTAGGGTGGTATAATGTGTTAGATGAGCATAATGGCCTCGGGTTACAGTAGGGCTGTATAATGTTTCTAAGAGGAGTAGCAGGAGTATTTTACGGGTGTGTGATATTTTTGTGAGCAACTATGAGCTGGTTAAACTGAAGTAGGTTAGAGAACTCTAACGACACTAGAAGCTCAAGGTTTTGACAATGATGGGTCCTATATATATAGTTAGTAGCAAATCTGGCTATATGGTTGTGGCTGTGGATGAATTTATTGATTTCAGTCTTGTTCAAGTTAGAGAGTATGGGAGAAGCATATAGCAGGCTAGAAAGTAGGTGAGAGTGGGCTATAGTAGTACGGGCTAATGGGGTTAGAAAAGGTTTATTTCTGTATAGTGAGCCAAGCTTTTGGTCAACAGTTTTAATGGCTTTGTTTACATGCAAGTCAAATTTGAGATTATTGTCAACTATAACACCTAAGATCATAGTGCTGGCGTCTGAGAAAATAGAGGTACCATTATTGGATGATATGGAGAAAGAAAGAGGGATGGATCAACTGGTAGGGGTGAAGAGTAGAAGTTTAGTTTTGTTAGGGTTTAGGATCAAGCATGTATTAGCTAATTAGGTTTCAATAGTATTAAATGTACTTTGGGTAAGGTTTTGCAAGTCTGATGGGGAGGAGGTTGCACAGATGAGAGTGGAGTCATCTGCATATTGGATGCAGGTGGCTTCTAGGATGGCTGTATGAAGGTTATTAATGAAGATAGAAAAAAGCAGGGGACCTAAAATGGAGCCCTGGGAGACTCCAAGGGTGAGAGGTAGCAGTGCAGACAGTTTGTCCTGCCATAGAACTGCTTGTTTTCTTCCACTCAGATAGAATGTAAACCATTAAATACTTTTGTTTGTCCAGGGAGATGCCCTTTAAAGAGTGGATGAGTAATTGATGGTTGACCTTACTGAAGGTCTTTGACAGGTCAAGAAAGAGGGATGAGGAGAGCAAATTATCATTCTGGTTTAGGTTTATAGCATTGGTAAAGGAAAGGAGAGCGGTTGTGGTACTATGATATGGCCTGAAACCATGCTGAGAATTGGCCAGTAGATTATTCGTAGTGAGATAGTGAATGAGTTGCTTATGTATACATCTCTCCATTATTTTGGCTAGAGGTGAAAGAATGGCTATGGGGCAGATGAGCTATACCCCCTTTATGGAGAGGGATAACATGAGCTATTTTCCATATGGTGGGGATGGAGCATTCTGACAGGGTCTGGTTGATTAGTATAGAGATGGGATACACTACAACATCCACAGCTTTTTGAAGATACTCTGCAGGGAGAAGGTCTGCAGAAAGGGTGGTAGGTTTTAGTTTTTGAGTAGTTTTTTTTTTTCCAAATTTTTTATTGATTTTCCAATAACAATCATTTAAACAACAAATTATAATAAAACTATATACAAATTTTACAAAGGCCTCAAGCACTGTATAAAATGTTATAATGTAAAGAAGGGTACAATATTCATTCATACTTTCAATACGACTAATTTGATGGAGACAAATCTAAATTCATTGACTGAATAAGGGATGAAACTTTTGTCCAGGGCTTGTTAGTCCATTTTCTGGGATATATTCTTGCTTCTTTAACTTTTATTTCCATCAACGCTACTTCAACCAGGAGGATCTTGAAATCTTGTAAGGTTGGAATGGAGGATGACTTCCATCTTCTTGTAATACATTTTTTGGCTACTGCTAGAATTGTCCAAAGAAGATACTATTTTCTGTTATTCAATACAATAGATTCATTTACATTGAGAAAAATTAATGATTTTGATAATATAAAGGAATCAGTAAAGATGGCTTGGAGAAAATTTTCAACATCATTCCAAAATTTCTTAATGCAAGAACAATCATAAAAGATATGAGACCAATCAGCCTTGCATTTTAAAGAACACCTCCAACACATCTCCTGCTCCGAGGAGCTAAATTTAGCAATCTTACTAGGTGTGTAAAAACCTCTATGCAAAAATTTCCATGAGAAAATTTTCCATATTTGTAAGTTAGGGGTTAGTTTAAGAGAATGTAAAATTTTTGATTTATTCACAGAAGTTAGGGACAGTGTGCAATCTTTAGTGATAAAATCCCAAAACCTCTGATTAGTAGTCGTTTTATAAGTAATAATAATTTTATAAGTTTTTGAAATTAAAATTTTCCAATGGAATTCACCATGAAGTATTTCATTCATAAGAGTTATGCATTTAGGTGGAGAACTAAAGGAAGAACTCTGTATTGTTCTGCATAAGTCTTGAGTAAATGGAAGCAGACTATTTAGAACTAGCCAGTCTGATGATGGCAGATCATATTCTTTGATCAGAATTTCTGTATCTATGATAACTAAATCTTTTGTGCAATGTAACCAGCATGTTTTTATTTTCCCTTTCCCAATAGCTGAGTGTATCTAAACTAATATTATCAAAAAAGTTTTTTGTAGCTTTAAAGGGGAATAGAAGCTGGATCCATATTTTAATGTCAATATTATTTACAAACCTTCTAAAGGACTTATAAATACAATTTAAGTAATCTAGATTAGTGAATTCAATAGTATTACACTGTATATTAATACAAAGTACATACCAAAGCTTGTTATTTAATTCACTAATTTTCATTTAGGATGATACTTGTATGCAGCGTTTTCCAAACCGAACAGTATTTGGGATCTATTCAATTTAATATTGTTTTTAGGTTACAGGCTTTGATATAGGATTCTAAATCTGGAAAATTTATTCCTTCACGCTCCCATGGTCTGATATGATTGGTTAGAGCTATTCTATTTTTTTTTTTTTTTTGGGTACCATAGAAATTTTAATAGAGTTTTGTTTATTTCTTTTTAAAGTTTTTTACTGGGTAATACAGAAATAGAAAGAGCTATGTAATTTATTTTTGGCAATAAGATCATTTTAATTAATTGTAATCTAGCTTCGAATTTTAGATGCAATTTATTCCATTTCTCTGTAAGAGTTTTTAGTGAGTTTATAATGTTTTTATAGTTTGTGTTTAAAATTAGGTCTATATTTTCACATAGGTCAATCCCTAGATACTTCAAAGAAGAAACCTGTTTCCCAATTATTTCATTATTGGTTGAATTAGTATTATCATTAGAATTTTTTTTTTATTCAAGAGCATATGATTAGATTTAGAACTACTAATTTTAAGGCCAGAAATATTGTAAATTTTTTTGACTAGCATATCTAATTCTTGTAAGGATTCTTCGGAATTTATTAAAGTAAGCAAGATATCATCTGTAAATAACATTATCTTGGAATTAAATTGATTATTTATATTTAGGCCTATAATTTTTAAGATCTGACTGAATTGCCAAAGAAAGAGGTTCTATTGTTAAAGCAAATAAAATCGGAGACATTGGGCATCCCTGTTTGGTACCTTTAGTAATTTTAATTGACTCTGATACAAATGGACCTAATTTTACATAAGCTAAATTATTATAATAAATATTTTTTATAAAAGTAATGAATTGAGTGGGAAATTTATATAATTCTAGAATTTTAAAAAGATAATTCCAGTTTAATGAATCAAAGGCTTTCTCAATATCAAGAGTGATTATAAGAGCCTCTTGTTTGTCTCTATTTAGAATATCTATAGTATTTATAATTCTTTGAATATTATCTTGGGTATGTCTGTTATAAATTAATCCCATTTGGTCCTCTGAAATGAGATGAGTTAATGATTTCTTAAATCTGTTAACTACTATAGACATTAATAGTTTATAATCATTGTTAATCAGAGAAATTGGTCTATATGATTTGCATAAATGGGAGTCTTTATTTTCTTTTAATATAGGAGTAATTAATGAGTATCTCCACGAGGGAGGAATTCTACCTTGTAAATAAGATTCATTTAGGGCTTTATGTAAGAGTGATATAGCAGGAGGTGGTAGAAGCTTATATATTTCATTAATAATACCATCAATACCCGGTGATTTATTATTTTTGCTTTCCTGAATTTTCCCAATAATTTCCTTTAGAGAGATTTGTTTCTGAATCTCATTAATCAAAGTCTCTGGTAGATTCTTAAATAGCGGGAAGTTTAAGCTGTGTTCTGAGAATTCATGTTGAATGTCTTTGTTTTTGTACTGTTCCGAGAAGTGAAACTTAAAAGCATCCAAAATATCACCAATATCAAACACTTTTTTATTATTTCTCCCTTCATGGAATATACTCACAATATTATTTTCAATGGAGTTTCTTTTCACTCTCAGTGTTAAATTACACATGTATTTTGGAGATACAGAGAAAGAATTTAATCTTAAGTTTTCTAGGGCCAAGTTGGTTTTATGCGTTAAAATGTCATTATATTTTTTGTTTAAGGATTCATTTTCTTTTTTCTTATGTGGAATTGTTCTAGTATTATCTTTATTAATTAATACAATTTGTTTTTGTATATTAGATAATTCTGACTCCCATTCCTTCATTTTATTATTAAACCATGCAATAATTTTGCCATATAAGTAGGCTTTCAATGAATCCCAAAGTATTACTACATTTACTTTGCTGGTTAAATTTGTATCCAAGAAGAATTCTATCTCTGTATCAAGCGAAGGTTTAACTCTTTCAATTTAGTAATATATGCTGGTATTCTTTTAGTGAAAGATCATTTTTTAAAATCAGTTTGAAAATTAAAAATAAGTGCATTATGATCAGACATAGGGCATGGGACTATTATAAAACATGATATTTTTGTTTTTAGATCCTGGGATATAAATACTTTATCAATTCTGGTTTGAGTCCTATATCTAAAATCACAGTGGGAAAATTCTAATGAGCTATCATTTCTAAGATAAAATAAATCAAATAACTTTAAGTTATCTACCAATTTTTTAAGATTTTTCTGTATAGGAGTAATATGAAAAGGTCTCTTATTAGTAGTTTCTGAGTCATTCAGTAAACAATTAAAATATCCTCCTACAATCAAACTACCCATAGAACTGTTGGTGATGAGTTCTAAGTGCTTTTTAATTGTTGTTACCCCAATTCCTGGAAACCAATAGACATTGACCAGTGTCCAAATTCTATTTCTAAATTTTATTATTATAATTGATAAGAGTCCTTCCTTATCTTCATAATTATACAAAATTTGAGGAGAGATATAACTTTTTCTCCATAGTGTTAAAACACCTCTGGTCTTTTTGGTAAATGAGGAGTTGGATAGTTTTAAGTATTCGTTCGGGTTCCAGCTAAAACTATCATTTATTTTGAAGTGGGTTTCTTGTAAGAATATTACTTATGCTTTATTTCATTTCAAATATTTTAATAGGCTGAGTCTTTTCCCTGGATTATTTAATCCATTAACATTTAAGGAAAGAAAAATCAAATCCATCTTATTTATTTAATGTTTTAAAGTATAATAAATGTGATAAAGTAATCATAATATTTAAGTTTTGCACACCCTTCTTGGAAAAATTACATTTAAGCAGTAAGGTGTTGTTTCCCAATGTAAAATACAATTTAATATCAGACTGAGGCCTAAAAAAAGAAGAAATATTCAAAGCTAAACTTTTAACAATCAGTAAATCCATTAACTGACATGGAATGTAAAACATTCCTAATCTGACAGGAAACAAAAGTCAGATTAACCATCACTTCCAATTTTTGGAATGAATTTGCCCAGCTTGAGGCTCCAGAGTATACATTTTATGAAGTTCTATAGATTAATTGACATGAGCAAACATCAATATATTGATGTAATACATAGTTTGATTGTATCTAGTACAATTAAATCTCACTAATAAGCCTTTGTTTGATTAATAAATACTTATCCTCATTTCTGTATGAATTATTATATAAGTGAAGAATTAACAATTTGTTAATAAACATGTATAGATAATATTTATCAGTTAAAGTCTCAAGAGCATCTGGATACGTACAATTTTCAGTAAATTAAAGATAGATAAACATAACAGTATTAATCAGGATAAATCAATAAAGTATTAGATCAGCATTTAAAGTATTTATAGTAATAAAAATTACATGTAACTAATTGCCCAAGCATTTCTCTTACTATGAGGTATTATGTGATTGTCACTCCTCTATATAGTAATTTCACATATTTCCTTATTGCTACTAGATAGTAAATATATTACCATAATATAAACATGAGCAGGACATATGGAAATGGAATGTATATTTACAAATGGTGATGGTTTACAGAGAAGATACTACCCAAGCAGTTCCTATCTATCACATACTCAAAAAGTTCATATAGCCATGGAAAGATTCCAACAATAACTAATAAATATAAATTTACTTTATAACAAATTATGCAAAGTTTTATATAAAGAAGCATGTCTTAATAATACAACAATCGAGTAGTTTTTACTATTGTGAGGTTAAATTTGGTAGAGTTACAATATCAAACACATTTAAATGTAAGATTCATTACTTATTCAAGCAAAACCCTTCTTTTTTTTCTTTTTTCTTTCCTTCACCTTTTTCCCTCTTTTTGTATATACATATTTATCTCTTTCCTCTTTGTTTATTTCATCTTTCTATTCCCCTTTCAGTTTCCTTTTAATGAAAAGAAACATTTGCTATATGATCCTTAGCATTATCATTACATTTCTTATACATTGATATGAACATATGAACACTGCATAGCAAGTCTTTTGCTATAACATACTTGGACTTCAACCTTTTACCCAGGTCAGCCTTGGTGACTAGTAAATTATAATAATACTGTGTTTGTGTATAAACTTTGTTCTCGTCATAGTAGTTGTTTCCTTTTATATACATACATATATATATATATATATATATATATATATATATATATACACACACACACACACACACACACACACATGTTCATAAACCTCTAGGGCTTTAACATTTTGAAAATAGCTTAACTTTTTTATATACCAACTGCAGGATGGAGATTAATAGTAACATCACTGAACATGGTTAAACTGAAATTTATTAATATCTTAAATAGTTGTGCCTCATGGGCCTGCCCTTATAACAGTTGTAAT
The DNA here is from genome assembly GCF_019279795.1 of Protopterus annectens. Classification (NCBI taxonomy): domain Eukaryota; kingdom Metazoa; phylum Chordata; order Ceratodontiformes; family Protopteridae; genus Protopterus; species Protopterus annectens. Next base: position 382,966,527 of record NC_056730.1, read on the forward strand.
GTATATTTCCACAATGGCTCCTTTGTAAAGTACAGCATAGTTATACCAAATGGAGTAAATATCACAAATTAAAACTGAGAGAGCCTGAGTCCAAATGTGAAGTGATGATACTAGTAAATGATTTTATACCCTCTCTATGACTGTCCTTTCCATTTAACCCACTGAGAGATTTTAAGCATGGGTAGTTTAGATGTGTTAGAGCCATTTGCAACCAAATATTTATGTTGCATTCTACTAATTTGTCACCAAATTATTTCCTCAACATCCAGACTGATGACAGATGCGTATACTTGGCATGTTTAGTTGAGAACAAAACATTATACTTTGCTGCAACAAATGTATAGCTTTATCAGACTACGACTTTAATTAAAATAAATTGCACACACTGTATAAACAGTCATTACTACTGACTGCCATTTACATAATGAGCAGACTCTGCTACCTTATAATGGTCAATATTAACTTGCAAATAATAAAAAAAAAAAAACATTTCAAATAATTCACATCTGACTTAGGATATTGTGACTTCTGAAATCTTACTTTGCATTTTTTTCTTTATAAATTTCACTGATGCCGATTAGTCTAGATCAACCACTGTAACACATCTAAGCAAATAAGACATTGGAGCTTTTATTGTTAGGTCTGCACAAATGGTGTTCTGGCCAAGTTACCTTTTTAGATATGTGTTTTTATTTTCTTTTTTTGATGATGATGATACAATGGTCACAGTAAGGTGGGAAAGCCTTTAGTGCAAATATTCTCACAGGGGTATTAGTAAGCAGCCAGTTTAGTAAAGCATGATCTTTGGTAAGTGGATTGGATTTAGTAATATAATGTGACTTTCTGGAAGAAATGAGATCTTGTTTAGGTGAGTGTCTAGGGATCTCATATAGTGTATGTCCGAATAGACATTAAATCACCTATTGGGGTGCTGTTACGCCAATTCAAGGAATAACATTTTATACAGAATGTAGTGGCTTATTTGAGAGTCATTGTTCGCTATTATTTCAGGTGGTGAACGGATGTCCAGCTGTCAATATGCACAGATTTTTTTCTGATATTGTTAGTACTAAATAAGTAATTTTGATACTCCTACGGTAATATTTCCATAAAAGGGATAAGCTTGAACTTTGTACCCTGTACTAGAATGATACTGATAAGGAGCAGTTCCATCACTGTTGAATAAATTAGTCTATCAATTAGCATAGGACATTAAAGCTAGGAGCTGTTGATGAACTGTTTTTTTTTGTAGTCCAAAGTTTCTCTTTCCTTCTACTGAAAGCAGATAATCAACTTAATATTCATACAAATTACAAAGTATTCTGAAATACAATTTTTAGGGAAATATTTAACTGGTATTTCTGTTAGTATTATAGGTATGTGAAGCCAAAGTTTTGAAAGCTGACTGTGGATTTTATAATACTGTATGTGTGAATGCACCCTGTCAGAATACTTCCCAAGCACTCGAGGAGATTTATAATGTAGCAGTGATGTCATCACCATTTACATAGCTCCACCTTGGTAATTATGGAAGTCATTTTCTAGTTTATTTTACTTGAATCAAGTTAATTATCATGGTTTCTAACATTTAGTTTACTGATTTATTGGTATTACGTTCAAGTAACTATGGGCTGTTAATCAGCGAGACAGACAAAGAAAATTCCCATTTCACGTCAGCAACACTCGTATAGCTGACCACAGATGTTTGTCAAAGTACGCAAAGGCAATTCAGACAAGCTTCATAATGTTAAACAAAGCTCAGTTTACAGGCAGGCACGAGAGTGCCTGAGTGAAAAAAGAGGGTAGAAACAACTTTTTGAATTCAGTGCAGTGCTCGTGATTACTTTTCTCATGAAAGAGAGAAAGACAGTTTAGAATGTTAAAACGCTAAGCTGTAAATGGGATTGAGAGAAAAAAGAATACCATAATATGCTGAAGTCTTATAATGACAGAATGCTTGAAAAAAAAAACAAATAAATAAAACACACCGAGTTCCTTGCGCTGCGTACCCAAAACCAAACACTGAAATTTTCCACCTCAGACTACCAAACAAGCAGACAGCTACAAAATAACCTGTTTCAAACATCCTCCTACCCCACTTCCCTCTTCCTTCCTTAACAAGTCAAAAAAAAAAAAAAAAAGGAAGACAATTCAGTAAGCAAATGAACACGTGTGCAGAATTCATCTAGTCATATATCTTGGGCATCACTAGCAATTGTATCTAATAGGAATATAACATTATTAATTTTAAATTGCAAGTTTTATAAAGACATATGCAAGATAAATAAAGTAATGATACATACTTCTTTAGGTCTAGGTATCCATAAACATTTTATGACTTAGCTTGATCTTTGAGAGAATTAGGAAGTCCAGTGACTTTGACTCTAGTTTTCATTTTCTTCTTTCTTACATCTGTCCAGTTGTTTTTCTCAGATGATCTTTTAAGGGTCATAGATGGTGTCTAGTCCATACCTTCCGGGGTTGTGATGATGTTATTGTTTTGAATATAATGATTCTTATTATTCTTCTATATTGTTGAAAGATCTCATCTCATTCTGATGACAGATTTTGATTTTGGCTGGATAGACTAGTTGTGCTTTAATTTTAATTTGCTTTAAAAGCCTTAACAATGGCCAAGAGCTTTTTCTCATTTCCAGCACTCTTGTGGAATAATCATTGTCTAGCCTTATTTGGTTTCCTTTGAAGGACAAAGGACTTTTCCTCCAAGCTGTTCTCAGAATAAGTTCATCTAAAAAGGATAGAAACTTCACTACGATAGATCTTGGAGAAGCATTAGGGGAAGAAGAAATAGGTTTCCATATGGCTCTATGTGCTCTCTCGATCCCGTAGGACATACCTTCTTTTAAGTCCAATAATTCAGGTAGCCAAGAATTTAGGAAGGAAATAATATCTTCTCCTTCTGTTTTTTTCAGGGAGACCAAAAATTCTAATATTTGTTGTCCTCTCTCTGTTTTAGTTTTTTGAGTAGTGATCGGATACAAGTGGTAGAGACAGGTTGAAAGTGAAAGAGAGGATTTGAGGTGTCTGTGATTGAGAAAGGGAAGGGGCTAGTGGGAGTGGGTTGGTTAGCTAGGGGTCTGGATAGTCTCGGTAAAAAAATTATTAAAGGCATAGGCAATGTCCTCAGGTGATTTTTGACTGGAGTTAGAGGGAACCCTGGTGTGGTAGATTGTCCTGGGTGTAGTAGTCGATTTAAGCCTGCCCAGAATTTTTGTGGATTATTTTGGTGTTTTTGTTGAAGGCTGAGATAGCAGGGTTTTTTTTGTCTAGCAGAATGGATTTTTTGGCATCATTTCGGAGATGGCAAAATTTAAGTTGATCTTGAGGGGATTTAGTTGCGCACAAGTTTTCCCATACTTTATTTCTCAGTTTGATTTTAGACTTGGTTTCTTTAGAAAGCCATGGTGCACTATTATTTTTAACTCAAATACAATGCTCAGGAGCATGGAAATTAAGAATGCTCAAGAATTTAGTATTAAAGTAATTTACGGCGTCTTCTAGTGGTAGTTGTTTAAGGACTGACCAATTATAAATAATAGGGTTAACATTCTTATTATTCCTGATAACTGTGTGTGTGTGTGTGTGTGGTTGGCTGAGGAAATTCAACTTTAGCCTTGATTATGTATGTTAGAGAGTGATACTGAGATAGTCAGGGAGGGTCCCATATTTGTATATATGGGGGTGATGATTGACAAGTATCTAATCTAAGATACTAGCTCTATTAGTGGGCTTGCTAGTCCTAGCAGTGGTAGAAATTAATTGTGAGAAACCAAATTTGACAGTATCCCACATTCATCGATAAAATAGTGCTTAAAAATGTATAAGATATACCTACACTGATCGACTACATTACAGTGACCATGAAACAGTGGTTGACCACTTTGCAATTAAGCCACGATAAAAGTCAAATTATTATCCCAGGGATAAAAGTTCAAAGGGGATATTCCAGGGTGACTCTTTGTCACCACTGCTGTTTTGTCTTGTCCTTAACCCATTAAGCTGTTTACTTAACAGCTTAGGCCATGACTACAATTTGGCTCCTACATCTGGAGGTTCCATAGTCGAAGAAGCATCTCACAGCATACCAGACTCCTAATGGGTCTCAGCAGAGGCCTGCGAATCTGTAGAAGCGGGCATCAGGGGCTGCAAAGGTGCCTCACTGAGTGCCGGCGGACTGGCGACTAGCTTAACGGAAGTGTCGTCGGCAGTTTTGGACCTATGCAGTCTGTCTCTGTCTTTATCTTTATGCTTTTTTGGAAAAGTGGTAGTCAGATGGCTTATCGAAGCCATTTCGGAATATGGAGAACGAGAATGAAAGAATTTAGTGACAAAAAATAGCCCTATGATGGATGGTTCAGGCATTAAACAAGGCACAAAACCGACAGTGAGGAATGTCGTGGTCTGGGCCTAAACAGGTGATGCAGTAAGAATGAAAATCTCTGTGAGGTATTTGCTTTCCACAGGCAAGACAACTGTTAACTTTTTCTGACATCGGTCAGAGCAAGAAAAAAGAATCCCCAATGGGGTATTTAGCTTTAGAAGACTTCAGGTTTGAAACTCGAAAAACGAAAATTTCAGGTAGCAGCCGACTGGCACTTGCAAACTGCTTCTGCTTCAGGCTCCTTCTCGGCAAGAAAGACAGGTGTAATGTTGTCGGCTGCCTGTTTTATACCCCTGACTACCTGATGTCATGGAAGAAGTGACAGCATCCGATGCAGAAATCCCAAGACTCTGGTATTCGGGCCAACTGAGGGCTACCTGCAAGCAGATAACCCAAATGTGATGACAGCAACAGTGAAACATGAAGAACATCAACAAAGTGTAAAAACTTCTCATCTTCTCCTTGTCAAGAATATAAAACTGTATAGCTCATCAGATGAGTAACTGAAAGCATAATCGTAACATGTCAAAACTTTTTCAGAAGCTATAAGAATGTCATTTGGTCTTGATACAGTAAATGTGTAAAAAGCAACCTTTAAAGCAGCAAAACTGCAGCACCAAGAAAACATCAGTTGGGACAAGAATGTGATATAAAAGAACTTGAGCAAGAGGGTATGTATAAATATATGGAAATTGATGAAGGATCAACAATAAAGCATGAATAAATGCAAATGAAACTTAGTAAGGAATACTCAGAAGACTTAAATTAATCCTAAAAACACTGTTGACATCTAGGAACAAAATTCAACTATAAACCAATTTGATCTTTCTGTACTTACAGTTTTGGAGTAATTGATTGGCTCCAAAACATGTTGCATTGATTAGACAGGACAATAAGAAGGATGCTTCATGCTCACCAAATGATTTATAAAAATCAGTGCTACCAAGATTATGCATTTGCTGTTCTGAAGGAGGGATGGGCCTCCTTGAAACTGATTACATGTATAGATCTGCAATTGTGGGACTGTACACATATCTGCTGACCTCACAAGACCCAAATGTATTTGAAAATTTTGAAACATGAGGATAGTAAATCTAAGATGGCTTTTCTGCTTACTTTAGCAGAAGCATATCTGTGTCGAGCAGGAATGGAAATCAAACCAGAAGTAGATAAAAATCAGGCAGCAACTGAATGTGCCAAAACTCAAAAGAAAGAATATAAAGTGAAGGACCAGATGAGAAAGCAAGAAATGTGGAAAATGCATGAATATAGTTGCAAATACAGAAAACTTCTGGAAAAAATTCATGCTGATTAGGATTGAATGCAGGAATGGTTAAGGAGACGCAAATTCAAATCAAGAGATGAAAGGTTAATATTCGCGGCCAAGGTTGTGAGCTACGTACACATTGGTTTACAAAGTCCATTGAGCATGTGGGAGAAACAGACAAATGTAGGTTTTGTAAAACAGAATTGGAAACAGTTGCACACCTCATTGCTGGTTGCAGCATACTAATGGCAGAAGGACCATATACTGATAGGCATAATAATGTGGCAAGGCTGTTACACTGGGGTTTGTGTAAACATTATTGTATTGCTGTGGTCATAAAACACTGGAAACACGAGCCACAAAGCATCACAGAAAATGATGAAGTCTACATCACATGGGATCACCCATTACCAACAGTTCAAAAGACAGATGCTAGAAAACGGGATACAGTGGTCCATGAAAAGAAGCATTGCTCAATGAAATCACCACACCCATTCACTACAGTGTCTTCTATACAGAGAAAAGTACAGTTGTGTACACTTACCATAAATGTAGATGTTCAAGTGTATTCACTGTTGCAGTCATTACATTTGGGTTATCTGCTTGCAGTAACCCTCAGTCGGCCTGATTAACAAAGTCTTGGGTCCTGCGTCAGTTACCATCCCTTCTTCCATGACATCAGGTTGTCAGGGGTATAAAACATGCAGCCGATGCCATTACATCAGTTTTTCTTACCCCAGATGTCAGGTGCCCCCTTAATAGGAAGCAATTAAATCTATAAATACAAGGATATACCTCCAACAAAAAGGAAATACAGCAAAAAGCTTTTTGAACATAGTAAGTGAGAGTAGATGTATAGCCAAAAGAAGAAAGGGGGCTGGAGGGAGGATAACCAGGACTGCAGCAGTGAATACACTCAAACATCTACATTTATGGTACGTGTACACAACTGTTTCACTGTTGCAGTCATTACATTTGGGTAGATTTCCAAAGCTAAGGTTGGGAGGAGGAATTTAACTAGAATTAGGACCAGCTATAAGGCCCTGCAAGACTGCAGTGGCAAAACCAGCTCTGGATTTAGAGAAAATTGGCAAATGATAATGCTTGGTGAAAGTATGTACAGAACTCCAGGTAGCAGCTTCTAGGATGTCCCTAGTAGGGACACCCCTGAGAAAGGCTGTAGAGGTAGATGCAGCCCTGGTTGAATGGGGCCTTATGCCATGTGGGATAGGTTTTCCATGGTGCTTATAGCAGAAATTAATGCAGTGGTCTAGCCATTTTGAAATGGTTTGTTTTGAAATAGCTTTCCCCTCTGTCCCTGCAGCAAATGCCACTAGCAGTTGTTCAGATTTCCTTTGAGGTTTAGTCCTGTCCAAGTAGAATCTAAGCTGTCTGTGCACATCTAAAGAGTGCAGCATCCATTCCCTTTTGTTCTGTGGGTTAGGAAAGAAGGTAGGCAAATGAATGGACTGATTAAGAGCCACACTGGATACCAACTTGGGAATGAAGGAGGGATTGGTTCTGAGGGACACCCTGTCCACATGAAAAATGATGAAAGGTTCCACTGCCATAACGGCCTGTAATTCAGATACTCTTCTTGCAGAAGTGATGGCTAAAAGGAAAGCTGTTTTCCAGGAAAGAAATTTTAAATCTGCAGTAGCAGCTGGCTCGAAAGGAGGAAGAGTGAGTATATCCAAGACAAAGTTAAGGTCTCAGGCTGGAGTTGGAGCTCTCCTGGGTGGCCTTAAATTTTTGGCCCCTCTGAGGAACTGCTTGAGCAATGGGTGAGAGAAGAGGGGAGGCTCTATGCTCCATACCAGAAGTATATCCCTCATTGGTAAGATCAGACCATAAATTAATTTCACTGGATATCCACATCCCGACCCCACCCCCAGCCCAAAAAACCACAGTGAAAAACTTCTCAAAAGCGAACTTCACACTTCTCAAAACCGAAGTGGAATCCTTCAAGGCCCCAGGACCAGTGGAAACTATGGCCCAAATTGCAGAATCCTATATAAACACATTCTATGGACATCTCCAGGAATGCATGGATCATGCTATCCCAAACAAAATCAAGACCCAATCATCCAAAGGCAGGTATCGAGTCTGGTGGACCCCAGCCATAAATAAACTGTACAACAGAAGGAGGAAGCTACTACATGATAGAGCAAAATCCCTAAAAGGGAAGGCATCTCTGATCAGTACTAGCAAAAAAGTATGATCCCTCATAAAATCCTCCAAGGCCAGCTTCGAGAGAAAAATTGCACAGGACACTAAAGACAATCATAAGGCTTTTTTCAGTTATGTTAGGAACCTGGGATGCAACTCCCAGACTTGTTCTGAGTTGATTCTAAACAACAAAAAATACACTGAACCCACAGACATCACCAATATCCTGGCAGACAGGTTCAGTGCAAACTTCTCCACCCCCCCCAAAAGAGCAAGTATCTATACCGGCAGAGTGCAGCCTCCCAAACATCTCTGATGCTCAGGTGAAGGCCGCCCTTTTCAAAGCAAAAAACATTGCTTCCATGGGACCAGATGGCGTCCCGGGTTGCGTCCTACATGAACTCCAAGAAGAACTAATCCCTCAAGTAAAACTGCTGTACAATCTCAGCCTCACTGCAGGATATGTGCCCAAAGAATGGCGTACAGCAACAGTGGTCCCACTCCACAACGGTGGCTCCTCTATGGACCCTGGAAACTATCGCCCCATAAGCCTGACTAGCCTAGTCTGCAAGGCTATGGAGAGGATCATCATGGAACTCATAAACAAAGACATTGGGGACCTACAGACACTAGATCCTACCCAATTTGGCTTCAAGGGCAGATCCTGCCTTTTGAACCTGGTCGACTTCTTCGAAACAGTCACCAAGGCCATAGATGAAGGGAAGGTAGTCCACACAGCCTATCTGGACCTTGCAAAGGCATTTGACACAATACCCCACTCGAGCATCATAGATAAACTATCCAGCCTAAATATAAACCCCTATGTCACAAGATGGGTCGCAAACTGGCTCAAAGACAGAACCCACAGAGTCAGAGTTGCTGGAGCCATGTCAGACTCGAAACTGGTCACAAGTGGCGTCCCACAAGATTCTGTCCTGGGACCTCTCTTGTTCGGTATTTACTTTTCTGAGGTACAGGCCAACGTGGCTCACCAAGTTCGCAGATGACTGCAAACTGGGCGCCATAATCGACTCTCCAGCTGACACAAACATCCTTCAAAAAGGTCTCGCAGAGACGGATAACTGGTGCCAGAGCCATGGTCTAAAGCTAAATGCCAAAAAGTGTATAGTCATACCCTTTGGCAAAAACAATTTGCCCACAAATTACCACATAGGTGGTAACCCATTAAGTACAGAGAAAGTAATTAGGGATCTGGGGACCCAAGTTGATAGCAATCTCTCCTTTGACAAGCACATTGCCAAAGTGGTTAGAAAGACCTTCTACATAGCCCACCTCATCATGAAAGGATTCACATCTAGATCAAGAGAGGTAATCGTGCCCCTTTATTCAGCCCTCATCAGGCCCATCATAGAATACAATGCCCCCTTTGGGATGTACCTTACCAGACACCTGCAACAATTAGAAAGACCCCAAAAGTACCTCACCAGGAGGATCAAGGGACTCAAACAGATGCCATATGCTGCTTGGTTAAAAAAACTCCAGCTCTACTCAATTGCATACAGCCTACTTCGAGGCGATCTACTCCTGACATATAAAGCTATGTCCAACCCAGAATTAATGGACATGCTCCACCTCAGTAAATCTAAATCCCTTAGAGCCATGCTGAGGGACTTGAACCTCAGCACAGAAATAAATAGAACATGCTGGAGGGACAGATTCATAACCCAGAGGCTCCCTTTGCTCTGGAATAGAATTCCAATTCATGTTAGGCAGAGCACCTCACTGACTCTCTTCAAGAAGAATCTTGATGAGTGGATGGGGGATCGTAGGTTTGTCTCGGGGATTACTTCCGTGTCACTATTAGACAGAGGCACAGTAAACTAAACTTTAAAAAGGGCACAGTATACTCAAATCAGGGGGTGGCATAAGCCAAACACAATCGGGCTAGGCTTATAAATGCCCCAGGGCAGATAGCCTAGTATGAACCTATGAACCTATAATGAGCTGAAATGACTGAGGCATGAATTTTGATGGAGGAAAAGGACAAGCCCTTATGAAGCATCTCAGTCAAGCATTGTAGAATGTGAGGTAAATTGGGCACTGCTGCATTCATTCCTTGAGATTGGTTCCAGGCACAAACTATTTCCATTTTGCAGCATAAGATTTTCTAGTACTAGGCCTCCTTGCCTCTAAAATGATATCCATCACTGATTTACTTGAGGGATGGTACAGGAGAGATTAAGGTAATTAGCCAGGCTGCTAGGTTCAGGGTTTGCATCTGAGGGTGCAGAATCTGGTTCTCCTGCTGAAACAACAGAGGAAGAGTCTGAGGCAGGTGCCATGGGGCCAAGTGTGACACACTGTGCAAGAGGGGGTAGCAGTGTTGGTGAAGCCAGTCTGGTGCAATTAAAATCATCCTTGGCTTGTCCTGTTTGCTCTTTAGTAGTACCTTGGAGAGCAGAGGCAGAGGAGGAAAGGCATACACTGACAGTTTTTTTTCCAGCTGAAGGACAGAGCATCCACTTTCCAGGCTAGCTTGTGGGGAATCCTTGTGCACAATTTGTCCAACTGATGGTTCTGGGGGGAGGCAAACAGGTCTATATCTGGGCTCCTCCATTTGCTTGTCAACATGCTGAAAATCCTTGGTTCCAGTTTCCACTTGTGTGGGTCCATGAGGTTTCTGCTTAGTCCGTCTGTCAGTGTATTTAGTTTTCCTGGCAGGAATTGAACTTGTAGATTCACTTGGTAGCTCGAGGCTGTCTTCCACAATCCCATGGCTAGTCTGCAGAGGGGGTAAAAATGTGTACCCCCCTGCTTGATTATGTACCACATGACAGTGGTGTTGTCCGTCTTTACCATTAGTTGTCCTGGAAGAATGTAGTCCTTGAAGGCTGTCAGAGCATTCTGTACAGCTAACATTTCCTTTTTGATTTATGTGCAGGTGCATTTGACTTGGGTTTCATTTGCCCTGGATGCACTTCCCTGCCAGGTGAGCTGGCCATGCATAGTCTGATGCATCTGTTGTTAAGAATTGGGCAGCAGGGGGTAGTGTGAATGGTAGTACCCTGTTTTGGTGGCAGGCCTCTGCCCACCAAAGGAACTCTAGGTGTAGGCAAGGTATGATAGGAATCCTTGCTTCTAGATCCTGTGAATGTTGACACCATAGGCTTTTGAGATGCCATTGTAGTTTCCTCATATGCAGCCTTGCATATGGAATTAGAAGAATGCAGGAGGCCATGAACCCCAAGGCTTGCAGTATTTGCCTTGCAGGCAGCTGGGTTTTTGTGGCCACTTGTTTGAAGTAGGGTGTCAAATGAATCCATTTCTCTGGTGTGAAGAAAGCCATCTGGGAAGTTGTATTCAAGCTTGCTCCCAGGAATATAATTTGTTGACAGGGTACCAGGTGTGATTTCTTTTTGTTTATGGTGTGCCCCAGACAAGTCAGTATCCTTTGAACAAAGGCCAGAATATTCAAAAATATGTCCTGACTTTCTGCCTGAATTAGACAATCGTCCAGGTATGGGTATATTTGAATATTTCTTTGCCTGCAAAATGCAATGACTGGAGCTAGGCACTTTGTGAATACCCTGGGTGTAGTAGGTAAGCCAAAGTGTGGTGCAGAGAACTGATAGTGCATGTAGCCTGCTTTGAAGCGTAGGTATATTCTGCAAGACTCCCTGATAGGGATGTGCAGGTATGCTTCTTTTAAGTCTACTGTTGCCAACCATGCATCTTTGCCTAGCATAAAAAGCAGCTGGTGAAGAGTCAGCATTTTGAATTTTGGAATCACAAGAAAGGTGTTTAGAGTAGAAAGGTCCAGGATAGGGTGCCATGTATTGCCTTTTCTGGGTACCAGGAAAAGTCTTGAATAGAAACCTTGTCCCTTTTCCTCTTCTGGTACCAACTGAATAGCCCCCATGTTTAAGAGAGAGAGTACTTGATTTTGGGCCTCTGCCCACTGATTTGGGGTAGATCTGGCCACCCGCTTGGTGTTGGTAATGTGTGGAAGTGAAATCTGTATCCTTGGGACACTATATTTAAAACCCATTTGTCCTGGATAATGAATTCCCAGTTTTTGGCCTGCACACCAATCTTTCCGCCTAAAGGAGAATTCAGTTGGGAAGTTAATGGAAGTTTTAAAAGCAAGTCATTGAGACAGTTTTCTATAGGGGGAGCCTTACTACTCCCAGATTTGGGTGCGGAAACCCCCCACTGCTTAGTCTTGTGTGTCCCTTGGGACTGAAACCTGGGGTTTCTGCTGTGTCTGTGTTTGGCTTGAGAAGACCTGGAAGGGGCTGGAAAGGACCAATTCTTAGAGGGCCAGTGCCTACTAAATCTAGGAGGCTGAACTTATAAGAAATCTTTAATAGTTTGCATAGATTTAGCTTTATTTTCCATCTTTTTAAGAACTTCCTCAGCCTTGTTGCCAAACAGGTGGTCCTGATTTAAGGGAGCATCCAACAATTGAGCTTTAACATGATCAGGCAAAGATTGCTCCTTAAGCCAAGCATGCCTTCTGAGCACAGACCCAGTAACAGCAGCCCTGCAAGAGGCCTCTAATGAATCAAATCCACATTGCAAAGTATGTTTTCCAACCTGTTCAGCAGAATGCATTAAATCCTGTAATTCTTTATTTTCAGCACAGTCAGGAATCAACATCATTTTCTGTTTAAGCAATCCAATAACATGTTGCTGATACTTTAACATATGGCAGTTTAAAGCCCTAATGGCCAAGGTTGCAGAAGTGTAAACCTTCTTACCCCATCTATCCAACGGCCTGGAGTCTCTATCTGAGGGGGTAGGATTTTTAGCAGTAGAAGCCTTAATGACCTTGGGTCCCTGTGAAATAGTCTCTGGCTCCGCAATAGGATTTTTAAAAAGGAACTTGTGTGAATCAGGAACCCTGTAATACCTGTCGGGTTTTCTGGGAGCAGGAGACAAAGAATCAGGGGCCAAACTAGATTCTGAAAAGGCATCATCAACAATGTCTAGTACAGGAGGTACAGCTAAAGGCCTATGCTGAGGTAGGAGTAAAAAATCCCTAAGCCTCTTTTTTGAATCAGAAAAATCCTGGCTTCCCCAGCGGAAATGCTCCCTTAGAGTATGTAAGGTCTCACCAAAAGAAAAATCCTCTGGAGGGGAAGCAGAGGGAATACAGTCCTCTGCATCAAAATCCTCATAAGTAGATAAGGGCAAATCCAGATCATCAGAAAAATCAGAATTCTGGTCAGAAGATTCATAAGCAACTTCCGTCCTAGGTCTCACAGAAGGGGGAGGATGGCTTCCCCTGATTAGAGTTATAAGATCTTCAGACATTCTTAGCATTTCTTTTTTAGGCATAGAGGCCTGAGCATGTGACTTGGGCGTCGATTTCTTAGGCATGGTTCGAGATTTTGGCCTAAATGAAGAAGGAGGCATCAGTTTAATATGCAAGTCCATAGGCCTGAATACACCCTCAGAAGCCGGTGCCTGCACAGTGGCTCTGGACCATTCCAAGGTAGAGACATCCACAGGTTCCACAGTTAAAGTATCTTGTGACATACTGGACTCTGAATGGGTCTCAGTAGAGGCCTGCGAGTCAGAAGTAGTGGGTATCAGGGGCTGCAAAAGTGCCTCACTGAGTACCGGCAAACTGGCGACTGGCTTAGGAGAAGCATCGTTGGTAGCATTGGACCTCTGTGGCCTATCGTTGGTAGCATTGGACCTCTGTGGCCTGTCTCTGTCTTTATCTTTGCGTTTTTTCAGAATCCCAGTAGTCAGGTGGCTAACTGATGACATTTCTGGATAATTAAACCAAGAACCGAAATATTTGGAGGCAAAAATATACCCACAATGGATAATGCGCTGATTAAACAAAGCACAAAACCGACAGCAAGGTACATCGTAGTCAGGACCTAGGCAAGGAATACAGTATGAATGAAAATCTTTGTGAGGTATTAGTTTTCCACAAGTAATGCAATTATTAACTTTTACTGACATCGGTAAGGAGCAAGAAAAAGTTTCCCCAATGGGGTACTTAGCTTTACTTGAAGATTTCGGTTCTGAAACTTGAAAACGAAAATTTCAAGAGTCGGCCAACTAGCACTTGCGAACTGCTTCTGCTTCGGGCACTGCACAGCAAGAAAGACTGATGTAATGGCGTCGGCTGCATGTTTTATACCCCTGATGACCTGACATCATGGAAGAAGGGACAGCAACCGACACAGGACCCAAGAATTTGTTAATCAGGCCGACTGAGGGCTACTGCAAGCAGATAGCCCACATGTAATGACTGCAACAGTGAAACACGAAGAACATCAAAAAGTCATAAAATATCAGGATTTGCAGGCAGAAATGACAGCAATGTGAAAGATACCCAGACAGTTCCAATAGTAGTAGGAGCAACAGGTCTTATAAAAAAATAATCTACAATTGTATTTAGATATGTTACCAATACATGTAACCCTGTATGAATTGTAGGAGGAGTCATTCATTACTAGGTACATTGCAGGTGCTGTGAACAGCACTTCTGGCTGACATCAAAGACTTAAACAATATTAATTTCATGAAGTTTAATTGTACTTTGATTAAGGAATGGGGTCCATTCCTGTCATGGTATTAGAAACCCAAAAGACTTGGAGAAATTAAAAAAAAAAAAGGACGTTATACCTTTAGTACATTAGTACACATACAGTGGATTTAAAAAGTGTACACACCCCTGTTAAAATGTCAGGTTTTTGTGATATAAAAAATGAGACCACAATAAATCATTTCAAAACTTTTCCCACCTTTAATGTGACCTAAAACGTGTGCAATTCAAATGAAAAAAAAAAAAAAAAATCGGTTAGGGGAAAAATATAAAAAAATAAAAAAAATGCAGTAAGCTGGTTGCATAAGTGTGCACACCCTTAAACTAATACTTTGTTGAAGCACCTTTTGATTTGATTACAGCATTCAGTCTTCTTGGGTAGGAGTCTATCAGCATGGTACATCTTGACTTGGCAATATTTGCCCACTCTTCTTGCAAAACCGCTCCAAATCTGTCAGATTGCAAGGGCATCTCTTGTGCACAGCCCTCTTCAGGTCACCCTACAGATTTTCTATCGGGTTTAGGTCTGGGCTCTGCCTGAGCCATTCCAAAACTTTAATTTTCTTCTGGTGAAGCCATTCTTTTGTTGATTCGGATGTAAGCTTTGAGTCATTGTCTTGTTGAAAGGTGAAATTCCTCTTCATCCTTCTACCAGATGCCTGAAGGTTTTGGGCAAAAAGTGACTGGTATTTGGAACTGTTCATAATTCCCTTCACCTTGACTAAAGCCCCAGTTCCAGCTGAAGGAAAGCAACCCCAAAGCATGATACTGCCACCACCATGCTTCACCGTGGGGATGGTGTTCTTTTGGTGATGCAAAGTGTTGTTTTTGCACCAAATGTACCTTTTGGAGTTGTGAAGAAAAAGTTCAACCTTTGTCTCATCAGACCATAACACATTTTCCCACATGCTTTTTGGAGACTTGATGTACTGTTTTGCAAATTCTAACCAGGCCTGGATGTTTTTCTGTGTAAGAAAAGGCTTCCGTCTTGCAACTCTACCCCATAACCCAGACATATGGAAAATACGGGAGAGTGTCACGTAGTATACAACCAGTACTTGCCAGAAATTCCTGCAACTCCTTCAGTGTTGCTGTAGGTCTCTTGGCAGCCTCCCTGACCAGTTTTCATCTTGTCTTTTCATCAGTTTTGAGAAACATCCAGTTCTTTGCAACATCACTGTTGTCCCATATTTTCTCCACTTTTTGATGACCGTCTTCACTGTGTTCCACGATAGATCCAATGCTGTACAAATGTTTTTGTACCTTTCTCCTGACTGATATATTTCAACGAGATCCCTTTGATGCTTTGTAAGCTCTCTGCCAACCGTGGCTTTTGCTGTAGCAGGTAACTTAGTAAATGTCAGGAAGATCCTACTACGGCAGCTGAACTTTAATTAGGGTTAATCAGAATCTCTTTAATTGATGGCAGATGTGTAACCAAGAAGACTGAATGCTGTAATTAAATCAAAAGGTGCTTCAACAAACTATTAGTTTAAGGGTGTGTATACTTAAGCAAATTGAACTGTACAGGTTATAGGTCACACAAAAGGTGGGAAAAGTTCTGAAATAATTTGTTGTGATCTCATTTTTTATATCACAAAAACCTGGCATTTTAATAGCAGTGTGTACACTTTTTATATCCACTGTACTTATGTAAAGAGATGTTTATCATTTGGTTATCTGTCTTCATATTCCTTCAAGTCATTTTTAATGTACTTGATTATTTGTTTAGTTTGCTTGAAGTAGGCTTATGTTAGTCTTCCTATAAGATTAATTTCTGAGCACTCTTAGGTTGCCTTCTGTGGAAACCAAGTCTAGTTTCTTGACTGAGCATTAAACTTTGATTACAGGTTTCTATCTGTGTTTTGATGGAATTTGCTTCTTAATATTTATGTTTTGCTTTAGAATGATTAAACCTACTTCTGTATCAAAGTTCTCAGTTTTATGAAGACTCTTTCTTGGAAGAAGATTTTTCGTCTGACAGATGGTTCTGCTTGGAAGGGTTTGGAGCTACAAGCACATATACACTCTTTGCCTTATATCGATTTCCATAAGGAAATTGTAGCTCTGTCCACATCTGCCATTATTCACAATCAGGACATCCAAACTACAATGGGTGAATTCCCTGATGCTACTTCAACAACTGTAAAAGTTATAGCTTTGTGGATAAATTCATCTTATATTTCAAAATGAAAACAAATATATCAAGAAATATTAAAAATAAATAATAAATACATCACAACCAGTCATAAACAGATAGTCCCTAATAGTTTTACCTGGTTATTAAAATATTTCTACACAAATGGAATTACACCCTCTTCTCAAATTCCCTATTTAAATGACATCATTTCTTCTTTCCAAAAGTTCACATATTCTAACCATTGTATTAAAGACTTAATATTTTATGTTTCCAATTGCATATACAAATGACTGCTTAGAAACTCAACTTCAATAAAATGCTAGTACAAAGTAACAATTTATTTGCATCAATTCTTAAATGGTGCAGATAATATATATATGTGTGTGTATATATATATATATATAAATATATATATATATATATATATATATAATATATATATATATAAAATACATATATATATATATATATATAAAATATATATACTGTTGATAATTTAAGGTCCAAACACAATGAAGATTCTGAGAATTGGTTAATTTTACAAATATTTAGAGACTTTATGAACACAGAGGTGAATAAGATATTTAACCTAGATAAGAAATTGTTCACCAAATTATTAAAGTTCTCAACAAATATTAATAATAATGCAATGAAAAATAAATCATATTTGTCACAAAATTATACAAATCTTACATTAAATTTCACATATTTAGACAATTACTTTTGGAAATACTCTTCAAAAATTAATAATGAAGATTTCTCTGAAGAATATAAGAAAATAACATTAATATCTACAGATAAAATTACATATTCATTATATTGGAAAATTTTCACTCGGAAATTCTTACACAGAGCTTTTGTCACTAATTACAATTATGTATACATCAAATAGAATTAAATGCTGGAGATGTGATTGTGAAATAATAGCTGATTTGATGCATATAGTAAATGAATGTGGAGTCATCTCCCCTTTTTGGAAAGAAATTAATAACTTCATTCAGGCTCTTTGGTCAGACATGCAATATTTCTAAATCTTTAGTTTTATTTAATGCTCTGATTCCAGAGATAATTCCAAAATCCCAAGTGCCTCTTATTTGGTCTATTCTTGATATAGCCAGAAAAGTAATTATTAAAAATTGGAAAAGTACAGTTACCCCCCCCGTGCTGAATTTATTAGTATGGCAAAAATTGTTTGCACTAGTGAATTGCATACTATAAAGATGATAACTTCAAATATTACACATTCATATACATTTTGGCTTAAAGACTTGCTTGAAAAATATTAATTATGTATAACTTTGATGTATTGATCAGTTGTGTTTATTTTACTTATTGTTTTAAAAACCAAAAAAAAAGATCCAAACAACCTTTTATCCTCATCCAAGAAATGGAGGTAAGGGCAGGGTGCATGTGCATTCTAGAATAAAATCAAGGACCTTGCAGTTACTAAGTACTTTACTTTTCAAAATATTGAAATATGGTTACTACCTTCCACTAACATGATTGCTCTCTCTCTCTGAGAACAAAACTACTCTTTGAGAAACAGCTGGGAAAGTATCCTAATTTTACCCAGAACACCATTCATAACTGCTACTGGTGAAAGTGCCCTTTTTAGATTAGGCATTGCAACTTGGAATCACCTGTGAGGAGAAGTCACAAACTTCCAAGAAAGCCATACATTCAATTATTCCCCTGAAAGAATATCTACAAGATGAGGATACATGCACGTGCGTTTGTAACAATGGTCAATACATAAGTAGTCTTTACTCTCCCTACAAACTGTAAATTAACAATCAATATTGTACTCAGTATATATACTACACATTTATTTGCATCATTCTGCGTGATTATTTTTTATTGAAAATGCATTTAGCCTATTTTGTATGCAATGATCTTTTGACCCATTGTGTACAAGTTTCTATTTTGTAAATTAATAAGTTAAATTGTTTGTATCTGCTTCTATGAGCCCTGGTAGTTCCTTAAAAGGATTAGTATACCAGTTCTTGCACTAGGTTATCAAATGGAAATAAATAAAATTACAGGCTTATATTTCCTGATTGGGCAAGAAAATGGCAAAATGGCACTCTCCCTACTTGGATTGGTATATGTTTTGTATTTTGCTATGATTCCGATAGAAAATCTATTCTGGATCAATCTCAGCGAATTCTGTCACAACATAAGGGCATTTACTTTGGTAGTCATTTTTTTTTGGGGGGGGGTTAGCAACAGATACTCTACAGTCAGCTATGTGGTCCACAGTGAAAATGTTCATCAAACATTACAAAATGGATAGTATTTCTAACGCAAGGGGAGACTGCATTTGTAAAAGCACCATACAGAGAATGCTAGACTGGCCTTACAGCTGGCATTTTAATGTAAAGCTTCAGCTATATCAAAAAGTATGAAATACATGAAAGCTTTCGTGTTTCAATACGTTTGCCCATCATCCGCACCTGCTTGTGAACATCAAACTCAATCACCCCAGTGTCCCACTTAATCCCTTAAAAGGATACTGGGAAAAAGTGGTGAGAGACATGATCACAAGTATCATCCAATGAGATTAAAAGTTTCTGGATGTTTCCTGACATGCTCAGGTGGTTATATAGCACACTGGAAGGCCCAGATGGCTGAGTCAGTGAGGCTGTATACTTCCTCACAACTATGAAGCTCAGCAGTAGAGCTGTGCACTTTACTAGACTCATGCCCACTGAAGTCCCTATTTTAGAAGCTACACTTCCAGGCCTTCCATCAAATGGTTTCCTGCTGAGGAACTCAGCTAACACTCTCTGGGATGGGTGAGTAGGCATCAACCTTTTAATTTTTATCCCTCAGTAGCTCGCTCCTTCAGTGTCTGGGCTTCTAGCTGAATCCAATTCATCTGGACTACAATGACATCTAAAAATCTATACCATATAGAGCTTGTTCATGATACAGAAAAATAAGTTTATATCATAAAAAAAGTTGTGTAAGGTACTCAGTTTAACAGTAAGTCCATTTATGTTTCTCTGCTAGAAACTCCCACTCACCTTTCCTCAAAGTTACATTAGCTGTTCTGTGTTGTCACATTATAATGCTTTGTTGAAGTATGGATGGTATATATATTTTTACTGTAACTGATAATGTGATAGTACAGTCTCTTGCACTAATAAAATAATATGTAACTAGCCATCAAGAAGAAAGTACAGTTTTGTACCTACCATAAATGTAGATGTTCGAGTGCTAATACAGCTGCAGTCATAACAGATGGGTTCTCCTGCCGTCAGGCGGGTCCTCGGTCGGCCAAATTCCAAAGTCTAGGTCCGGCGTCGGTTGTCGTCGCTTCTTCCCTGACGTCAGTGCGACAGGGGTATAAAAGAACCAGCCGACACCATTTTCTTCAGTTTTTCTTGCCCCAGATGTCATGTGCCCCCAGAAGGAAGGCAATACATAAAATTATGTAATAACGCAATGCAATATAATCGAAAAACAGTAGTTGAAAGCAAATACACCATAAAAGAAAACCCCTAGAGGGGAAGGAGGGAGGGAAACCTGGACTGCAGCTGTATTAGCACTCGAACATCTACATTTATGGTAGGTACAAAACTGTACTATGTTCATCGTGCATACAGCTGCAGTTATAACAGATGGGTAGAATCCCAAAGCTAAGAAAGGGGTGGTAGGCACTAGGTGGAACTAGGAGGAGCCAAAATGCCCTGGAAGACTGCAGTGGCAAAGCCTGCTCTAGATTTGGAGTATAATGGTAGGTTGTAGTGCTTGGAGAAGGTATGCACAGAACTCCAAGTGGCTGCTTCCAAAATATCCTTGGTAGGTACTCCTCTGAGGAAGGCTGCAGAGGTGGCTGTGGCCCTGGTGGAATGGGTTCTAATGCCTGTAGGTACAGTTTTGCCATGAAAAGAAAAGCAAAAGCGTATGCAGTGTGCTATCCATTTTGAGATTGTCTGTTTGGAAATTGGCTTTCCTTGAACTCCTACCGCATAGGCCACAAGGAGCTGTTCTGATTTTCTGAAAGGCTTTGTTCTGTCCAAATAATAACGCAGTTGTCTGTGGATGTCCAAGGAATGTAGTAATCTCTCCCCTTTGTTTTGAGGATTAGGATAAAAAGTAGGTAAATGTATGGCCTGATTTAAAGCTACCCTGGATGCCACTTTAGGCATAAAGGACGGGTTGGTTCATAAGGAAACTCTGTCCTGATGGAAGATGATAAAAGGCTGGACAGCCATGAGAGCCTGTAGTTCTGAAACTCTACGAGCTGAAGTGATAGCCAGAAGGAAAGCTGTTTTCCAGGACAAATATTGCAAATCTGATGAGGCAGTTGGCTCAAAAGGAGGCAAGGTCAGTTTTTCCAGAATGAAATTAAGATCCCAAGCAGGTATTGGTTGTTTCCTTGGAGGTCTTAAATTCTTAGCCCCTCTGAGGAACTGTCTTAAGAGAGGGTGAGAGAATAAAGGTGGATCAGTGTTGTATTCTGCAGAAATGGCTGAGGCATGGATTTTGATGGAGGAGAACGAAAGTCCACTGCTTAGCAGTACAGCCAAATATTGTAGTATTTGAGGTAAATTCAGTTTTCCAGGGTCCTGGCCCTTTTTCTCATTCCAGACACAAAAACGTTTCCATTTTGCGGAGTAAGCTTTTCTAGTTGATGGCCTTCTGGCCTCCAAAATGACATCCTGCACCTCCTTGGAGAGTAGGGCCTGCTGTGATGCTAAGGAATCTTCCATGCGGCTAGATTGAGTGTTTTTAGTTGACTGTGAAGAGTTTTGAAGCTGTGCTGAGTCAGAAGAAGAGGCATTAGAGGCAGGGTCCATGGTGGGGAATGCGTGAGGCTCCTCAGGAGTGGGTACCAGTGTTGCCTTGGCCAGTCCAGAGCAATGAGGATCATCTTTGGTCTGTCTGCTCTGGTCTTCCATAGGACTTTGGGCAGCAGAGGAAGAGGCAGGAAGGCATAAACTGTCATTGATGTCCAACTGAAAGAGAGAGCATCCACTCTCCAGGCCTTTGGATGGAAGATCCCTGAGCAGAATTTTGTCAATTGATGATTTTTGTGGGAGGCAAAGAGATCTATGTCTGGCCTTCCCCATTCTTGGATTATTTCTGTAAAAACTTTTGGATGCAACTTCCATTCGTGTGGATCTGTCATATTCCTGCTTAGGTCGTCTGCCAGCGTGTTTTCCTTGCCTGGCAAGTACTGTGCTTGTAGTTCCATTTGTAAGTCCATGGCCATGTTCCAAAGTGACATGGCCAGTCTGCATAGGGGGTAAGAATGTGTTCCTCCCTGCTTGTTTATGTACCACATAACTGTGGTGTTGTCCGTTCTTATCAATAGTTGACCTGGTTGTAGAAGGTCCTTGAAAGCTATAATAGCATTTATTACTGCTAGCATTTCTTTTTGATTGCTGTGAAGGTGCTTTTCTTTTTGGGACCATTTGCCCTGAATGCACCGGTCTGTCATGTGTGCCCCCCAGGCGTAGTCCGAGGCGTCTGTTGTGATGACTTGATTTGCTTGAGGCTTGCTGAATGGAAGACCTGTGTTTGTTTGGCATGCTTGAGACCACCACAGAAATTCCTTTTGCAGACATGGAATTAGTGGTATTATTGTTTCCAAACTGTGGCTGTGTTGAGACCATATGTTTTTAGGTACCATTGTAGTTTTCTCATATGCAGCTTTGCACATGGGATTAGTAAGATGCAAGATGCCATGAATCCCAGAGCCTGCAGGATTTTCCTTGCAGTCAGCCTGGTGCAATTTGCCAGTGTTCTGAAGTATTGAATTAGTTGCCCCTGCTTCTCTGGCGTGAGGTAGGCCATCTGGGTGTTTGTGTCCAAATTGGCACCCAGGAAAATTATCTTCCGAGAGGGTATTAGCCTTGATTTCTCTTTGTTGACTGTGTATCCCAGAGAGTTTAATAACATTATTACATAAGCCAGATGTTTCAGAAGAATGTGCTTGCTGTCCGCTTGGATCAGGCAGTCATCCAAATAAGGGTATATTTGTATCCCTTGAAGTCTGCAGTAGGCAATTACTGATGCCAGGCATTTCGTGAATACTCTGGGTGCAGTAGATAAGCCAAAGGGCAATGCAGAGAATTGATAATGGGTTGAACCTGCAAGAAATCTGAGGTATCTTCTGCAATTTTGTCTGATTGGAACATGCAGGTATGCCTCGAGGTCCAATGTTACCAGCCAAGACTCCTTGCCCAGCATGGGAAGAAGTTGCTGTAGACTGAGCATCTTGAATTTTGGTACGAGTAGGAATGTGTTTAGGAAGGAAAGATCCAAAATAGGTCTCCAATCTTTTCACTTCCTTGGCACCAGAAATAGCCTGGAATAAAAACCTTGACCTTGTTCGTGTGTAGGTACCTCTTGAATAGCTTTCATGTTTATGAGATCTGAAATTTGCCTTTGTGCCTCTGCCCTTTGATTGTGTGGCAGGTTTGGCATGCCTCTCATTTTTGGAAGGGTATGAAAATGGAATTTGTAGCCTCTGTTTATAATGTCCAGGATCCATTTGTCCTTTGTGACAACATGCCAATTTTTTGAAAATAGTGCCAGCTTTCCTCCTAAGGGGGCTGCCATTTGAGACCTGGTTGGCATGCAAAAGGGAAAGTCATTGGGTTTGCTTTCTGAAAGATTGCGAGTTGTCCTCACCACCTCTTTGTGTAGGAGCTTGCCATTGTCTGCCTCTATACGATCCTTGTGATTGTCCTCTGCCCCTCGGGCGCCTGTATCTGCCTCTTTGGGGTCTGTCTGTGGCAGGAAAGGACCAGATTTTGGAAGGCCAATTTCTACTAAAACGTGGGGGTTGAACCTGCAGAAATTCTTTCACAGTTTGCATTGATTTAGCCTTTTCCTCCATTTTCCGTAATACTTCCTCAGCATTAGCCCCAAATAGTACATCCTTTTGAAGAGGGGCGTCTAGTAATTTAGCTTTGACATGATCAGGCAAGGCTTGTTCCTTGAGCCAGGCATGCCTACGTATGACTGAGCCTGTAACAGCAGCTCTACATGAGGCCTCTAGAGCATCAAAACCACATTGTAAGGTATGTTTACCCACTTGTTCTGCACTATGCATCAAATCCTGCAACTCCTTCAAGTCTGGTTGTTCAGGTTGTGACATTTTACTTTTCAATTGTGATAACAAAAACTGTTGGTATTTTAGCATATGAAACTGACAGTTTAAGGCCCTCATGGATAAGGTAGCCGAGGTATATACCTTTTCCCCCCACCTTTCTAAGGATCTGGAATCTCTCTCAGAAGGCAATGGATTTTTGGCAATGGAGGCCTTAACTCCCTTGGGCCCCTGTGAGATGGTTTCTAGGTCAGCAGCATGGCTTTTGTATAGAAATTGGTGTGAGTCAGGAACCCTGTAGTACCTGTCAGGCTTAACTGGAGCTGGAGGTAGAGAGTCCGGGTTAAGGCAGGCCTCCGAGTAAACATCATCTAGGATGTCCAAGACAGGAGGTATAGCCAGAGGCCTGTGCTGGGGTAACAAAAGAAATTCCCTGAGCCTTTTCTTGGAATCTGAATAATCCTGGCCTTCCCAGTGGAAGTGTTCCCTTAAGGTATGCAAAGTTTCCCCAAATGAATAATCCTCAGGGGGGATACAGAAGGAATAGACTCCTCTGCATCAGAGTCTTCAAAAGGGGAGTAAGACTGTTCCTGATCATCAGAGTGTTCTGAAGTAATGGAGCCTTGATCAGAGGAGGGGGAATCTTCCTCCACTCTGGGCCTTTCGTCCGGAGGTGGCTGAGAACCTCTGATTAGAGTAATGAAATCCTCAGCCATTTTAAGCATCTGTTTCTTAGGCATGGGGCCTGGAGATTGTCCCTGTGTAGCTGGTCTCAGAGTGCATGGATGCTTTAGACTTGGTGAAAGCCTTGATGGAGAAAGAAGAGGAAGGTCTGAAGACACCTTGAGTGGAGGTGGACCTGTCCACATTCTGTGTTTCAACGCCAAGAGTGGCGTCGGTATCTGTAGTCAGGGTGTGGGCCGAGGAGCCTGCGACCTCGGGTACAGGAAACACTGCCAAAGATGTGTCGTCGGTAATCAGGGGCTGCGTAGGCGCCTCGCTGAGAACCGGACCACGTGGAGTCGGCTTTGGTGTGGTGTCGGTAGAGGCCGCGGACCTCGAGTGTCGGTCCTTGTCTTTGCGTTTTTTAGACAAAACCAGAGTCGGAGTATCCGACAACATAATATAGTTAAATGCTTTCCCCAAAAAATGCTGGGCGAACTCCGCCCGACACTTAATAGTGCGTTTGTTGAATGTAGCACAAAAGCGACAGACCGAGACGTTGTGGTCTGGGCCTAAGCAAGGAATACAGAGGGAATGGAAATCCTTATGCGGTAATTTGCTTCCCACAAGAAATACAATTATTAACTTTGTCTGACATCGGTCTGAGGCAAGAAAAGTTTCCCCAACGGGGTACTTAGCTTTTAAGAAGACTTCGGTTTCCAAATTTTCGTAATCTCAGGAGCTGGCCGACCAGCACTTGCGAACTGATTCTGCTTCGGCACCGCGCGGCAAGAAAGACTGAAGAAAATGGCGTCGGCTGGTTCTTTTATACCCCTGTCGCACTGACGTCAGGGAAGAAGCGACAACAACCGACGCCGGACCTAGACTTTGGAATTCGGCCGACCGAGGACCCGCCTGACGGCAGGAGAACCCATCTGTTATGACTGCAGCTGTATGCACGATGAACATCTGTAAGGCCTTATCTACCTCCACTACTATATATATATATATATATATATATATATATATATATATATATATATATATATATATATATATATATATATATATATAGTGTGGTATACAGGTAATAGCTTGGTATATTGAACTTGCGTGTGATGACTTGCAGATCAAGGTAAATCCCCTGTTGTTGACATAAGATGGTGCTATTAGCAGGGACTGACTTATTGAGTCTGTTACTGTGGTCCAAGACTGTAGATTCAATATGCCATCTGTATGATGTACAGAACACTTATTAATTGTAACCATGTTCACAACACTTCAACTTGATTAGATCCTCCCTGAAGCTGAGCTCTCAATCACTTTCCATTATGAGTGATAGATCAGTCAGTCATTCAAGGAAGAAATATGCTGTTAAGTGCCATTTAACACTGAGTGACTCACCTATTT
Source organism: Protopterus annectens (assembly GCF_019279795.1). Taxonomy (NCBI): domain Eukaryota; kingdom Metazoa; phylum Chordata; order Ceratodontiformes; family Protopteridae; genus Protopterus; species Protopterus annectens. The sequence goes on from NC_056730.1 coordinate 382,992,173, forward strand.
AAAGACCATTTTGGGCAAAAACTGAAATTATCTTACACTGATGTCTATATAATGCAAATGTATCTGGAGTGTAATAAGTAATTACAATTTTTTACTGTTACAACAATGAATGACTTGAACAGGCAAGACGCACTTTTGTTTTGATTAAGGCATTTCTTTCCCAAATACACTTTATGTCTGCAGCAGATGATATAATGTCTTTTACCTCCTCATCAAGATCTTCTTTCAGTCCACTTAAAAAGGCAGTACTCAGAAATGTTGCTTATTTTCAGTGTCTGTAGTGTTAACTACTTTCCAGTGGGTTTTCACAGGTTTGTGATCTTAACCTTCTTTTACATGTACTATAAAAAACTCCTTTTTCCAGCTGTGGAATGTGCTGAAAGTAAACGGTCTTTCTAAGGAATATTATTTTTGTTAGCCTCAGACCCTCTTGCTGATACTCTTCTAACCCTGGATCCCTCAGTATCACGTCATGCCATCCAAGTATAAACTGCTTGCTCATCTGTGATATCAGAGCTGGCTCGTCTCTTCACAGTAAGCCTACTGCCTAGAAAATCAAAAAAGTTGATGGCCCCAGTAGAAGAGAAAGATGGCAGAGCAACTAATATATTACTATAAGCTTTCCCAGACCGGAAATCTTAAATGTAATGGACAATGTGATGTGATAGCCAAGGATATACATTCTTAAAAGAAATTACTGTGTGAGCTTCTGCAAACTCACAGTGGTGTACACTCAGGAAGCTCAGTAGTTGTGAAACACCAAGGAAGGTGAGAATGAGCTACATCATGTTTACTTATACATAGTTCAGAATGAATTATTTTACAGCCAGGGAAATGCACTCTGACATGAGTAAAATTTGTGTTTATAGTGTAGGTCTTTTACTGCAGCTAATACACAAAACAATGAAGTAGAGAAATATTAAAGTACAGTTGTGTAAGTAAACCTACCACAACAGCAGATGTTCTAACAATCGCTGCAGCAGTAGCCTAAGGTATACAGGTTATGCCCTGCTATGCACATAATGGACAGACATCTTCCAAAGTTTCAGGGCACCTTCCACATGTTCAAAAATTGTGTCAGCTAAGTTAGGTTTGGGTGCCAAGCCCTTTACTAATTTCATGCGAACAGAGAGAGGGAGTGAAGCTAAAGCCTTGAGATGGACAATACCAGGAAAATAATAATAATCATAATAAATGTTCCCACCCTGGCATAAAACATACAAAACAAGGGAGATGGAATAAGAGTGTAGCTACTACGGCACTGACCACTTGAATATTGCACAACAAAGTAACATGGGTATTAGGCAAATTCTGACAATTTTTCACTGCACTGTTTACACATTTTGTTGCTCATAACAGTAACATAAATATATTTACTTATTCCTCTCCCAGTCCTGTACAGCCCAAGTCTGCTCTGCTGGCCTCTATAACCACCAAAATCTCTGATCCCCTGACCTTCTATCGAGACATCTCCCAGAGTAACCCTTCACTGGATAAGTCTCACAACTCCTCAGGGATCTGGCCTTAATGATAACTCAACTATAGCCCTGGGGAGCAAGGGGTCTAATGGGGAGTTGAGTACTTGCCATTAACTATCCTCATTTTTATGGCAGCCAGTAAGTCACACACTACTGACTGGCATAATCTTTAAGGCAGCCACTTAGTCACTAGCTACAGAAATGACATCAAGAGATCATTGTCACTCCCTTGTAATCTGAGTAGATGACCTATACATCCCGTAATCTCTTCCAGAGGTTGCACAGGCATTGGGCTTCCTCAAACCTGCCCATTGGGACAAATCCCTCCTAGATGACCCTACCAAGGATCTGAGTCCATTCCTGAACTTAGGTCACCGTCTGTGCTGCTTTCACACCATTGGGTCAAATGGGAAACTTACTTAATTTTGCATAAAAAATAAGTGCACTGCCACAGCTTCCTTAAGTAATTTTATTATAAAGATATCATACAAAATATATCAATGACATCCATATACAAACTTACAATTACATTTGGTTCTTAAATTAATTTGTCATATCTATAATAAATAGGTTATCAAAATTTTTTATTAGATCATTAAAAATGTTTTTCAGTACTGCACCTGCTAAGTTATTTGTTGACACTATACTTTACTGCTCTATGCAATGCACTAGTGTGACAAAGTATTAAAAACTTTGACGCTGAAGCAATTTGACAAACTCACAGGCTTATGTTTTTTCTTGATCAGTTAGTAATGTGAATCCCAAGCATATTCTTTCACTTAGGATGCTGTTTAGCATAAATACTCATAGAATCATGTGATACAGCTTGTTGGATACAGTCAAAAGTAAACAGTACGAGGTATTTTAAAACAAATGTTTTTACAAACTAATTCATTTGTGGGATTACTGCACATTAACTGCAGAAGCAAACGATGGCATAACCTTTTTTTCATGAAACTCCAACTTTCTGGCATAGTTTTCAGATAAGTACTACATATGAAAATATACAAATGGTAGATTCAATGATTTTGTTTCCAAAACACTGCTATTTTTAGCTTCTTGGTTTCCCATTGATGCTACTTTTTAGGAATACTCCAATAAAAAAAAAAAAAACAATCACAACATAATGCCTTTTTGCCAATGTACAATGCAACATTATACTCTTTCCCCGATAATTTTACTTAGAATAGCAACACATATATTTAATGCCTGATTCATATAACTTGTTTCACATGTAATTTTCAACACTTCAGGTATGCAGATTGTGTTGGCAACATTTTTATCAACACTCATAAAAGTACATTACCTAACTACTGATAAACCCTTTTAAGCTTCTATGAAAATGGGCATACATTACATCTATTACATACTGCTGATCAAAATGACAATGGTTCACAGATCCAAAAAGTACATGAAACAGGTTTTTGTCTGGAAAAACACCACAGTCAAAGGCGTTGAATATAATTTCCAAATATCTGTGAGACCCAATCATGCTTTCTTACTGTGAGATAAAGATACACAGTGTGTAGGATAACTGTCAGACACACTCCATTTCTGCAACATCTACTGTGACAGATTTGTTTTAATCTTCACTTCTGGTGAAAATGGCTTTACTTTTTGGGGCACAATGCCTTTGGAAATGGTCTATTTGGGGAAGCGAGATGCAATGATAAAACCAGGGAAATCAAAAATGTGTGCTTATAATTCTCACAGTTTCAATTCTCCATTAAAAATTTGTTGGAATTTATTACACTGATTTAATTTTGAGTAAACTTAAAAATAATTTAGTAGATATGCAAGCATAACATCAGCTGCTCTGTAAAACAAAGTTTTCTACAGTAACAAATGTTGGGAACTCCATTTCTGATATCACTAGCTCAGCACATTTTTGAAATTTTCTGTATCTTTCACACTCAAAGGTAGTTGGCTCATGTGATGTCATGCATTAAGACTACGACAGCCAGATGCTGGAAGGAGTGGCCATCCACACATAGGGGTTAGTGGGATGGTAAAAAGAATACAAGTTGTTGAGTACACACCTATTATACAGGATTTCAAAGAGGTTTTGTAGTGGATAACTGTTGAGAAAAATCCCAAGCACTGAATTAATAGGAGACTTGGAAGAACAGAAAGACATTAAGAAAGTAGAGTCACACAGCATCAAGGTGTTGAAGGAGGGATGGTTTTAGGACTCAGGGTTCAATTAATAATAACTGGTGAAGATATACACTGAGCAAGTGGCCATAGCACAAAAATGTCTGCAGCAGAGAGACTTTTAAATTCACAATTGTAAACCATACCTCTCAACTATTCCTGATTTTGACTTAAATGTTAGCTCTTCCCCACTTAACCCTAAGATGGAGTTAGAAGCTTCTCTTACTTCACAAAATGTATATTAGTTCACATTCTTTTGTGTCAATGCCTCATGTTAACAGTACTAACATTTTAAGCGTCCCTGATTGGCTGAGACCTATGCAGTAAAGAGCCACACTCCTGGTGGTAGTGCTCTACCAAATAGCAAAAAACAATGATCAACAATAAACTTGAGGATTAGCTTAACAAATGCAGGCCCCTCCTTATGTGCAACAACTGAGGCTGAAAACTGGTTTGTCTTCATGAAGGCACCTGAGGTAGTCGTACATATATAATGGATACCTGAATCTCTCTCTCTCAGATTCTGCCCTCACAGGTGGGATAAAATAGTTCTGCTGCAAGTTTATGGTTATCCCAGGGACTACATCCACAGAAGTATCCACTAAGGAGGTACTAACAGGGAGTCCTTTGATGGGACCACCTGGAGCTATTAATCCAGGAGGGGGAACATACTGAATTCCTTATCCTGCAAGGCTTGGGTCACCATGGCCAATACCTACTTAAAATCTCTGGGTGCAGACAACAGTCAAAATGGCAATACTATAATGAGCATGTTGCCTACCCACAGCAAACAATTCAATCATTCTGTGAGGCCCACAGATATTGAGGTTTGAAAAGTATCCTCCACCTCCAGTGACCAACTGAGAGTTATAATCTGAAACCAGATAAACAGAATGTGCTTGCTGAAGTCATTGAGGTCCAGTATGAGATAAAAAGGCAAACTTCTCCTATGGAAGCAGAAAGAGAAACGGTAACAGCAGAATCCCCGGCCTTGCTCTGAAGGTACTGCCTCTTCGTACCTATAAGAATTAGATTTTGTGTCTTTCGGAAGAGTTCTTTAAGACTTGGTCACTTAGCACAACCCTTTCTGATGGACAAACTAAGCACTCTAATTCACTGCTAACTGTGACCACAACAAAATCCATTAAACCTCTGTGAAGGTTTTGAAGCAAAGGAAAGCTCAAGGAATAACACCCACCAAACTGGCCTTCTTAGACTGCTATTAGGGGTCTGCAACTGTCAGTCTGCCAAAGTTGCCTTCTTTGGTGAATGGAACCGAGCTTACATGATTCTTGTGTGCCTCTTGGTCTGTAAAGAAGCTTCTTCTTTGGGTGTTGGCTGGTCTTAGTGGAAGATGAGATGGAAGGGGCTGAAAGGGACTCACTGAAATCCCCAGCAGAAACAGAATGCTTCCTCTTCAAGAGTCCAACTACCATATGAAACAAAACTTACTGCTTAAAACCTACCTCCTAAAATAGCATCAGAATAGAATGAGGTATTTCTCAAGGGAGGCGAGCCTCAGCCAAGCCAAGCTGTGCAGGCACATGCTGTGAAATCTACTGAAAAATAAGTACTTTACAACCTTCTTTGCATTTTTAAACTGTTTGCAAGTGTTTTGCCACTTACTGTAAACTGTTTTTATTATTTGTGACTGTGCTTTTGGCACTGCCTATTTACTCTACTTGAACAATTTATAGCAAAGGCTAGATTCAGACTTGTTGAATTTAGACTGTTTGGCATTTTCTGAGCACAAAAGCCAGACATCTTACATTAACAGGGCTCTGTTGCACCCTTGTGGCAGAAGAGCATAGTCAAGGACCCATATGAGTTGGGACTTCTTGGAAAAAGGCTCAGTTTTGGGCTTTCCTATTGGCTGGATTGTTTGAAAACTGTTTTACTTAGCTGACATTAAAACACACGGTTTGTGTATAGCTGTGCACTGTGCAATAGGCGTTAGCACTGCCGTGTATAGACACAAATGCTTAAAAAGTCAAATTTTCCCTAGATAACTGCTAGGGAATCCTCCTAAGCTTCTTTGCTTGCAATGTAGTTGTGCAATGCTGCCCAGAGAGAAATCCAGCTGCATTTTTTGAGGTGCCAGAGCAGGCTTCTATGCCTAAACCTCCCACAGATTAGCTGATTTTACTAGTTCTACAATAGAACCTAGTCCATCTAGCCCATACTCCACCACTTACTACAAAATACACCTGGCATAATGAAAGGTCAGTTTCCCACTGTTTCTCTAGCCAGCCTGATTGATATGGGCATCCTGAGGCAATGTAGCAATTGCCTCATGTAAACAACCTACTACTCCTAAAACATGAAAATATAATATGTCAGAGATGTATCTACACTATGATTCTGGAATCAATGCTCGCGCTGTCTCACATATCAACAAACCAAATACCAAGCAGATTGCCAGCACCCGCACTCCACCTGCCACACATACCAAGCACACAACACAAACCCACATAAGCAGAGATACTCACTAGAAATATACCAAAAGTGCAAAGACTTCCCAAGCGCAAACCTGCACACAATGCGGTCTCAACAGCACCCACTATACATAATAACACACGCATCAGTGTCTCACCCAATAAGCCCCTATGGCAAAACATATCTAAACCAAATGTCTTGGTCACAGGCGGCTCCACAGTGGGACACACACAGAAATCCCCCTCACTAGGCTGGACAAGGAGAAGGTCGCTGTCAGCTGCCTGTCTGGTGCCAGGATCTGCCAAATCACGCACTCACTCAAGTCTCTCAAATACAAGTACTGTTATGACTGTCATAGTCCATGTTGGGATTAAGTGACTTGAGATGTATCTCACTGGACTATATGAAGAGAAACACTATGGAGCTTTCAGATTATGCCCCTAACCCTAAGTAACATTCTTCCCTCACCCAGGATGATGCCCCAATACAAATAAAAAATTATCAAAAATTGGCTTAGCTTCTGGTATCAATCCAGGGGGATCCAGTATCTGACAGCCTGGGATGATATGGTCGACAGTCCATGATGCTTTGCTAGAGATGGTCTTCACCTGTTGCTTCTAGGGTTTAGGTTAGTGGCAAAGATACCTGCCTTCCATACAGTGCCTTTTTTAGACAATGTTATAAGAATAAAATTCTCAAAGTAAAACTATCCTCCAGAAACAAACCCAGGGTTATGCTGCTTAATGCTAGGAGTGTAAATCAGAAACGGCAGTCACTTGAAGCACTTTGCACCCTGGAAGATGCTGATGTCTGCGCAGTTACAGAGATGTGTCAAGGCCTTAGAGAGTATCGTGGCCATGCAAGGCTACAATGTCTTCCACAAGTTCAGACCACACAACAAACGTGAAAAAAAACAAAGGAGGAGTATCCAACTTCATTAAATGACATACACACCTCCAGACTGGTTAAACAGTATGACTCCCTAGATTTACTCCAAGTCCAACTAAGTGCAGGAAAGACCCATCTCCACGTCATTATTAGCTATAGGGCCCCCACCATGAACCACGAAAAACACACAGCCTACCTGGACTTACTTGAGTCACTCTCAGTATAGCCAAATACCCTGGTCATGGGTGACTTTAACTATCCTTCCATCGACTGGGTAATATATATGAATATATAAATGTGCTCACCCAAAGATTTCAGGACTTTAACACAAATGATCTGCAGCAGATAGTCAGCACACTCACAAGGGGCTCTAACATCCTTGAAAAAGTGCTTACTAACATGGCATATCGCTGCACCACCCCACATGTTGGTCCCTCCCTGGTAAAGTCCAATCATAAAGCAGTCTTGTTCAAAGTAAAGATCGTACCTGACCCTCTCTCAGAAGCAAAAACATTAAAACATTTCTCCAAAGCAAACTATAGCCTACTGAGCGATGGCATCAATAGTTTCAGACCCCCTGATAGCAATGACCCCTATACTGAGGTGTACACAAACACCTATATAAATCTATAAACTCAGCTGTACCGGAACAGATCAAATCAAGAAAAAAATAAGCCACACTGCTTGACATCCAGCATAAATAGGCTATACAATAAGAGAAAGAAACTGCTATCAAAAAACAAGAAGGAATGGTTACAGCAAAGGCAGAACTCCCTCCAAAGCATAAACAAGCACACTGGACATCTTGTAAAGTCCTCTAAAGCTAATTACGAAACTGAATTTGCATCCCTAGCCAAGGTAAATCACAAAGCATTCTTTAGCTATGTCCAGAATCTAAAAGGGAAGGCCCAGCTTTGTGTCGAACTAGCTGTGAAAGGTACCACTTATTGTGAATCTGAGGACATTACCAACCTGCTAGCAGACAGGTTTGGTATAAATGTCGCCCCCCATAACCACCAATCATACCCCATAACATATCTGCCACAAGTCCTCTGCTTAGTATGTCCAGACAGCAGGTCACAGCCGCACTCTCCAAGGCTAAAAACACAACCTGTATGGGACTGGATAACATCCCAGGCTGCCTATTAAATGGTCTATAACAGGAGTTTCCAGAAGCACTGAGCATGCTCTTCGCACTGTCCCAGCTCAGTGGAAAACAGCAACTATAATCCCCCTTGCATAAAGTGGGTCCATCAACCAACCCCAGGAACTAAAAGAACCATAAGCCTAACAAGCTTTATTTGCAAGGCCATGGACAGAATCATCATGGATCTTAACAAGGATATAGGTGACCTTCAAACTCTTGACCCGACCCAGTCTGGCTTTCTTAAGGGCAGATCTTGCATGCTAAACCTGGTGGACTTCTTCAAGAATGTCACCAAGACCCTGGATGAAGGCAAAACAGTTTACACTGCCTATCCTGACCTAGCCAAGGCCTCTGACACAATCCCTCACTCAGGCATCATTGAGAAACTCACCCATCTGGCGATTAACCCTTACTTCACTAGATGGGTTGCCAACTGACTCCCAAACAGGACACATACAGTCAAAATTGGGGATGTCAACTCTTCTAGCAGACCTGTTACCAGTGGTATTCCACAAAGATCTGTGCTAGGCCCCCTATTGTTTGGTATCTATTTTTCAGAAGTCCAGGCAAAAATAGATGGCCTATGGCTTACCAAGTTTGCTGATGACTGCAAACTGGATGCAATCATTGAATCCCACCAAAGATGTCAACATTCTACAAAATGAGCTTACACAGACAAATGATTGGTGTCAAAGCCATGGACTTAAACTAAACGCAAAAAAAAATGCATCATCATCCCCTTCGACAAAGGGGAAACCCCCTGCTAATTAGAACATTAATAATATCCCCTAAGTTCAAACTCCATGGTAAGAGATTTAAGAACAGAAGTTGACAGCAGGTGTCCACAGTAGTAAGGAAGGCCTTCTACATTGCACACCTCATAAGTATCAAAGCTAAGGAGGTTATAACTCCCATGTACTCGGCTCTCATCAGACCAATACAGTATGATGCTCCCTACAGTACGTACCTGATCAGACATCTGCAGCTACTGCAGAGACCTCAGAAGTTTCTCAACAAGAAAATTCAGGGCCTAGAAAACATGACCTACACAGACAGACTGAAGACCCTACCACTTTACTCGGTATCATATAGACTGTTTAGAGGCGACTTATGCCTGGCCTACAGAGCACTGTCAGACCCTGCCTTGATGAAGCTGCTGCATATATGCAAACCCAATGGGACAATATTCACTCACTCTAGGGATCTTAACCTAGCCTGTGATATTAACAGAACATGCTGGAAAGACAGATAAGTCTCCCAGAGGTTGCCACTCCTCTGGAGCAAATTCCCAATTCATGTAAAACAGAGCTCCTCAATGACCCTATTTAAGTGTAACCTGGACAATCGGATGGGAAACCATAAATTTACACTGGGGGGGTTCACCCATGTCCCTCTTAGACAGAGGCAGCCAGTGCTGAGCTTAAATTCACGTGCAAACATAGACTATATATCTTGGTCCATAAGGAAACAAGAGTATAACATGGGTAGCCTTGTAGAGGCCTTAGGGACAATACCCTAGTAACCTCTTATGATCCTATAATATGCCTGAGCCTGTGTTCATAGCCACAGCAAAGTGTGCAACAAGAAAGCTCAGCATGACTGTAATAGACAAAGCCTTCCACACCCTACTTAAAGACTTGAGGAGGGATGATAGCTGGTCTAACAGGATGCACTGGAATATGGACATGTGAGCTGAACACTTGAAGGCTTAATGTCCCAACATGGCAGAGAATACTTTTTACCAATTTTGTAGCCCATGGATGCCTAATCAAGAAATAGCGTCACACAAGTAGAAGATTATAGAAAGCATATGCTCTTTGTGGGAGCTGCACTGGCACATTCCAGGAACTTTCAGGCTAGATTTATGTCACCCTTGAAGACAGGCGTCAAGGGGGGAGGGGGATAATCCAAAGGCGCATTCACCTTTTTCCCCCAGATACTCCTTTAGACATTCATGGGTGAAGGAATAGGAGCTGCAGGTCAGTCCCTTGTGGACTACATAATCCTCAGGGATTTTGCACAGAAGTGGTCATTTGAGGGTATGTTTAAGAATGGCAGAAGTCAATATCCTTTATTTGTCTCAGAGATAACACTTTCTTGTTTCTCACACTTCTTGCAAAATCATGGGGGGAAGGAAGTCTCAAACAGGGGCATGACTCAATACAGCCAGTATGATCATTCATGCAGTGCGCAGATGCCAAGTGTAGTGATAGGGACACAGTACTCAAGAAAGAAAAATGTGTCAATGACAGTGTAGTGACATGAGACACCTACAATGGGCTTAGTGTTGGTATCAGTCCAGTTCCTCAAAGATGCAATCACACTTCAAACATTTGCCTAAGGAGCTGAATCATGACTCCTGACACTGGAAAAATGGGTCCCCCCCCTCCAATCACAGCTTATGGAGTATGGTGAATCCTGGGAGAGACCTAGTACCACTGGCCTACAATCAAGTGATGCAAGTGGCCACTTTCTGGGATCAGGGCAGTTGTGACAAAGGCCCAATTCAGAAACAGACTTAAATTTAGGAGGACATTACTAGGCTCCACCATTCACTTCTCAAGCCTTCTGGATGTGCTCTCATACAAACTTGTGCTGTTTATGAAATTATTCGGCTGACATCCCCATGACTAATCTTCACATTGTCATCTTCCTGGTAGAAATGTAGGGCAGGATGCTATCCCAAATGCCTGTGGGTGGGCAGGCTGAATCACTAGCACTTTTGGCCGTGCTTCACATAGTGCTCTTCTCTTTACAGTAGACACAAAGTTGATATTGGTCTTGGCTCATTATCTGCTAGCCACAAGCACGCAGTAAGAATTGTTTCAGGTAATGAACATGGGAACCTTTTACTAAAAAGAGAATGAATTTATATCTGAAGTCTGTGTGAGCAACAGAAAAGAAAGTACAGTTGTGTACACTTACCATAAATGTAGATGTTCGAGTGTATTCACTGTTGTAGTCATCACACTTGGGTTATCTGCCTGCAGGTAGCCCTTAGTCGGCCCGAATACCAGAGTCTTGGGATTTCTGCATCGGATGCTGTCGCCTCTTCCATGACGTCAGGTCGTCAGGGGTATAAAACATGCAGCCGACATCATTACATCAGTTTTTCTTGCCCCAGATGTCAGAAGTGCCCAAAATAGGAAGCAATTAAATGGTGTGGAACACCTCCAGTAAAAATTAAATACCATAGCCATAAGATATGGCCACAAAAGAGCAAACGTAGAAGGCATAGAGATGTTAGGGGGCTGGAGGGAGGGTAACCAGGACTGCAACAGTGAATACACTCGAACATCTACATTTATGGTAAGTGTCTACAACTGTACTATGTTCATGTTTCACTGTTGCAGTCATTACACTTGGGTTGATTCCCAAAGCTGAGGAAGGGTGGAGGCAGTCAAGAAGTGTTAGGGCTGGCTAGCAGGCCTTGTAAGACTGCTGTGGCAAATCCAACTCTGGATTTTGAAAAGATAGGTAAGTGGTAATGCTTGGTGAAGGTGTGTGCAGAACTCCAGGTTGCAGCTTCGAGGAGGTCCCTGGTAGGGACTCCCCTGAGAAATGCTGTAGAGGTTGAGGTAGCCCTAGTGGAAAATGAGTTCTGATCCCCTGTGGGGTAGGTTTCCCATGGTGTTTGTAGCAGAAATGGATGCAGTGTGCTATCCATTTGGAAATGGTTTGCTTTGAAATGGCCTTGCCCTCTGCCCCTGTAGCAAAGCTGATTAGCAGCTGGTCAGATTTTCTGAAAGGTTTAGTCCTGCCAAGGTAGAACCTGAGTTGTCTGTGCATGTCCAAGGAGTGCAGGATCCTTTCCCCTTTATTCTGTGGATTAGGAAAAAAGGTTAGTAAATGGATGGATTGGTTTCAAGCCACACTGGATACCACCTTGGGCATAAATGATGGGTTAGTCCTGAGGGAAACCTGTCTGCATGGAAGACAATGAAGGGTTCCACAGCCATAAAGGCCTGTAACTCAAACACTCTTCTTGTTGAAGTGATGGCTGGAAGTAAGGCTGTTTTCCAAGAGAGGAATTTTAACTCTGCTGTAGTAGCAGGCTCAAAAGGGGGAAGCGTTAGCTTCTCTAATACAAAGTTAAGGTCCCAGGCAGGAGTGGGAGCTCTCCTTGGGGGTCTTAAACTGTTAGCTCCTCTCAGGAACTGTTTGATCAGAGGGTGAGAGAAGAGAGGTGTCTCAGTATTGTAATGAGCTGAGATGGCAGAGGCAAGAATCTTAATTGATGAGAAGGATAGGCCTTTGTGGAGCAGCTCTGCTAGATAATCAAGGATTTGAGGTAAGGTGGGCACGGCTGTATTCTTTCCATGAGACTGGCTCCAAGAACAGTATCTTTTCCACTTTTCTGACTAGGATTTCCTAGTACTAGGCCTCCTGGCCTAAAGGATGACATCCAGCACCAGTTTGCTGAGGGTTGCTGGTGATGTATTTAGGGAATAAGCCAGGCTGCCAGGTTCAGGGTTTGCAGCTGAGGATGCAAAATCTGTCCCTCCTGCTGGGACAGCAGGGAGGGGGTCTGATGTGGGTGCCAGGGTGGCACTGCTGTCAGACTGTGTAGGAGTAGGAACCAGTGCTGCCGTGACCAGTCTGGTGCAATAAGGATTGTCATTGGCCTGTCCTGTTTGATCTTGAGTAGTACTTTTGTATGGAGGGGCAGAAGGGGAAAGGCATAGATTGAGAGGTTTTCCCATGTAAAGGATAGGCATCCACTTTCCATGCTTGGCTGTGGGGAGTTCTGGTGCAGAATCTGCTGAGTTGATGGTTTTGGGGGGAAGCAAAGAGGTTCCCCACCTGTGGATTAGAAGTTTGAATGAGTTGGGTTCCAGTTTCCACTCGTGTGGGTCCATTAGATTTCTGCTTAAGCCGTCTGCCAGTGAATTTTGTTTGCCTGGCAGGAATTGTGCTTGTAGGTGCACTTGATTGCTCAAGGCTGTGTTCCACAGAGCCATGGCTAACCTGCAGAGTGGGTAGGAATGAGTTCCCCCTGATTGTTTATGTACCTCATAACTGTGGTGTTGTCTGTCCTTATCAAGAGTTGTCCTGGAAGAATAAGGTATTTGAAGGCTGTCAGTGCATTCTGTACAGCTAACATTTCTTTTTGATTAATATGCAGGTGAATTTGTCCTGGGCTCCATTTGTCTTGAATGTATTTGCCTGCTATGTGAGCCCCCCATGCATAGTCTAATGTGTCTGTTGTCAGGGTTTGGGTGGCGGGGGGTTAAGTGAAAGGGAGTCCCTTGTTGTGGTTGCAAGTCTCTGCCCACCAAAGGAACTCTGTCCTTAGGCAAGGAATGATAGGAATCACTGTTTCCAGGTCCTGAGAATGTTGACACCAGAGACTTTTTTTAAGTACCACTGAAGTTTCCTCATATGCAGTCTTGCATATGGAATTAGGAGAATGCATGAGGCCATGAACCCTAGGGCTTGCAGTATTTTTCTTGCAGATAGCTGGGTTTGGGTGGACAGTAGTTTGAAGTAATTTGTCAAATAAACCTGCTTTTCTGGAGTGAGGAATGCCATCTGGGAAGTTGTGTTCAAGCTTGCTGCCAGGAACACAATCTTTTGCCTGGATACCAGATGTGATTTCTTTTCATTGATGGTATACCCCGGAGAAGTTAGGAGTCTCTTTACAAATGTCAGGTGCTGAAGTAGCAATTCCAGACTGTCTGTCTGAATCAGGCAATCGCACAAGTATGGATAAATTTGAATATTTCTCTGCCTGCAGCATGCAATGGCTGGAGCCAGGCACTTTGTGAATACACTGGGCGCAGTAGATAAGTCAAAGGGAAGTGCAGAGAACTGATAGTGCATAGAGCCTGCCCTGAAACGTAGGTATTTCCTGCAAGATTCCCTTATGGGAATGTGCAGATAAGCTTCTTTTAAGTCTAGGGTGACCAGCCAGGAGTCCTTGGCTAGCATAGGAAGCAGCTGCTGGAGTGTAAGCATTTTGATTCCACCAGGAAGGTGTTGAGAATTGACAGATCCAGAATAGGGTGCAAGGAGTTCTCTTTTCTGGGCACCAGGAACAGTCTGGAGTAGAAACCCTGTCCCCTTTGCTCTGTTGGAACAGGTTGAATAGCCCTGATACTTAGAAGAGAAAGTACTTGCTTTTGGGCCTCTGCCCACTGGTTTGGAGGAAGGTCTGGCAATCCGCTTAAGGTTGGCAGTGAGTGGAAGTAGAATCTGTATCCCTGGGATATAATGTTTAAGATCCATCGGTCCTGGGTAATATACTCCCAGTTTTTTGCATGCACGGCGAGCTTTCCTCCTAGGGGTGCAAGTACTTGGTCATGGCTGGAAAGGATGAAGGACAAGTCATTGTGAACATTTTCCATAAGGGGGTGGCTTACCACTCCCTGTTTTTGAGGTGGGAGCATTCCATTGTTTAGATCTATGCATACCCTGAGACTGTAGTCTTTGTGGTCTTTTGCCCCTGGGCTTGGATTGAGAAGGTCTAGGAGGGACTGAAAAGGACCAGTTTTTTGAAGGCCAATGCCTACTGAATCTAGGTGGCTGTACCTGTAAGAAATCTTTAACAGATTGCATAGATTTCGCTTTTTCCTCCATCTTTTTAAGAACTTCTTCTGCTTTTGTGCCAAACATTCTTGGTTTAATGGAGCGTCTAGTAATTTTGCTTTGACATGGTCGGGTAAGATTTGTTCCTTCAGCCAAGCATGCCTTCTCAGAACAGACCCAGTGACAGCAGCCCTGCAAGATGCCTCTAAGGCATCAAAACCACACTGCAAAGTATGTTTACCAACTTGGTTTGCAGAATGCATTAACTCTTGTAAATCTTTATTTTCTGCACAATCAGGAATCAACAACATTTTTTTGTTTAATTAGTTCCATAACATGCTGCTGGTACTTCAACATGTGAAGCTGGCAATTTAAAGCTCTTATGGCAGGAGTTGCAGAGGTATATACCTTCTTACCCCATCTGTCTAAAGCCCTGGAATCCCTGTTCGAAGGGGTAGGGTTTTTGGCTGTAGTAGCCTTAATACCTTTAGGTCCCTGGGAAATGGTCTCTGGATCTGCAGTGGGATTTTTAAAGAGAAATTCGTGAGAGTCAGATACTCTGTACTACCTGTCAGGCTTTCTAGGAGCTGGTGGTAAAGTATCAGGGTAAGACTGGACTCCATGAAGACATCATCTACAATATCCAGGACAGAGGGTATAGCTAGAGGCTTGTGCTGAGGCAAGTTTAAAAATTCCCTGAGTCTCTTTTTGGATTGTGGGTAGTCCTGGCATTCCCAGCGGAAATGTTCTCTTAGGGTATGCAAGGTATCACCAAAAGAAAAGTCTAGGGGGAGGCAAAGGGAATGGAATCCTCTGCACCTGAATCCTCATAGTGGTATACCCTGGTAATCAGAGGGGTCAGAGTAATCGGACTCATGGTCTGTAGAATCAGAAGGAAAATCAATTCTTTGTCTTTTAGAGGGGGAAGGCTGGCTTCCCCTAATTAAAGTAATAAGGTCTTCAGTCATTCTAAGCATTTGTTTCGGTGGCATGGGAGCTTGAGAATGCGCTTTGGTCATCGGTTTCTTAGGCATAGTGCGAACTCTGGGCCTGAGAAATTTGGTAGTTTTATTCAGAAACAAAGTAGTCGGTTTAATACGAACATCGAAAGTCTGAATACACCCTCAGAAGCCGGTGTCTGCACAGAGGCCCATCCAAGATAGAGACATCCGCTGGTATCATGGTCGAAGAAGCATTTTGCAGCATACCGGACTCCGAAAGGGTCTCAGTAGAGGCCTGCAAAATCTGTAGAAGTGAGTATCAGGGGCTGTGAAAGCACCTCACTGAGTACTAGCGGACTGGAGACTAGCTTAACGGAAGCGTCGTCGGCAGTTTTGGACCTATGCAGTCTGTCTCTGTCTTTATCCTTATGTTTTTTTTGGAAGATCGGTAGTCGGATGGCTTATCAAAGCCATTTCAGAATACGGAGAACCAGAGCAAAAGAATTTGGTGACAAAGATAGCCCAATGACTAATAGTTCAGGTATTGAACATGGCACAAAACCGACAGCGAGGGACGTCGTAGTCTGGGCCTAAATAGGTGACACAGTAAGAATGAAAATCTCTGTGAGGTATTTGCTTACCACAGGCAAGACAATTATTAACTTTTTTCTGACATCGGTTAGAGCAAGAAGAAAGGATCCCCAATGGGGTACTTAGCTTTAGAAGACTTCAGGTTTGAAACTTGAAAAACGAAAATTTCAGATGGTGGCTGACTGGCACTTGTGAACTGCTTCTGCATCAGGCTCCTGTGCAGCAAGAAAAGCTGATGTAATGGCGTCGGCTGCATATTTTATACCCATGACATCATGGAAGAGGCGATAGCATCCGACGCACAAATCCCAAGACTCGGGTATTCGGGCTGACTGAGGGCTACCTGCAGGCAGATAACCAAAGTGTGATGACTGCAACAGTCAAACATGAAGAACATCTGGCAGTTTCCAGGGCTAGGAATATTTTTCTACTGTATTATATAACATCATAGTGTGGACAAACATACGGTGTGCACACTCCCACATGTGCCAGTTTCATAAAAAAAAGAAGTTGAACTGGAATGTAAGAAGGTCAGAACTTTAACAGAACCCTAACAAACTCCAACAGGCATGAAGAGAATTTACTTTGTGGAATACTTTTTCAAATTTAGATACTTTGGCTTATCAACTCTAACAGCTGATTTTGCTGTGGTGTTAATCACTTTTGCAGAGGTAACCGTGTTGGCTGCCTTGTTCCATTTAAGCAAACTGTGCGTGCTTTAAAGGCAGACTACACACACGCAGCACTTATTATCCTAGCTGTGACAAACTGCACTGGTCATTTCCTGAAGCACATGCAAGAAACAAACCTCTGAGGTTGAATATAACCGTTTTCCCATATACAATTCAAAATGAAGCAGTTTTCCGATGCATAGAGGGTGCTGTTTTCTGTGGTTTAATTTAAGGATGCTCCCTTGAAATTTTTCTTGGAGTTGCAAATCCTTGCCAAGACATCATGAAAAACTGAACCTACAGTGCCTCAGTAGCTAAGTTAGTGTAAAGGCTATTGTATTTCCATGCTTACTGCATTAGCAGGAGTTTCTTAATTCCTAGAACAACATTTTAGTTAGGTCTTGCATGCAGAACACCTCATACTAACATTTAATTTATGTGAGGATATATCAGTGAAACCACAATATAAGGAAGAAGTGTTTATTCCAAACAACTTGTTTTGCTCACCTGGAATGCATTATCACTTGCAACTTTAACATGAGAAATGCAGCCAGAAATGAAATTAACTGTAAAACAACAAAGATTCAGAAAGTGACCAAAAATACACTAATGTTGGCACTGAGTTTGTATTATTCAGTGTTGTGTTTATGCATATTAAATAAAATGCCAAAAGCTGCTTTTCTTGCAGAGCTGAAAATATGTTCTTACAGTTAATGTTTTGACTCACAACTTTAGATCTGGTCAAGAGACTGCAATGTCACACTTAACTGACTGCCAGTAGGCACAAATTATTTAAATTTCATCAGTGGAAATTTCTACAATGTGAATAATACTCATTTTGAATAAGCTGCTAAATCAAAAGTTTCTGATATAACATAGTAGCTCTACAAGGAAAGTTATATTTTCCTTTTAGCGTTGGACTGAAATTATGACTATAACCAACTAATTGGTTTTTCAACCAAATATCATTAGCGGACTAGAGTTCCGCTGTGGCGACCCCTAACCGGGAAAAGCCGAAAGACGCAACAACATGTTAGTGGGCTAAATGGCATTAAAGTTTACTTTATAAACATGGGAGGCACTACTTTAAAGCTTTCTCCAACTAGTACGTATAAAGCATCACTACCTGGCCCATTTTCTTTAAATTGGAAAGCTGGCACATTAATTCATGTAAGAAAATACAGCTCTTAATGTGAACATGCAACCGGGAAAAGCCGAAAGACGCAACAACATGTTAGTGGGCTAAATGGCATTAAAGTTTACTTTATAAACATGGGAGGCACTACTTTAAAGCTTTCTCCAACTAGTACGTATAAAGCATCACTACCTGGCCCATTTTCTTTAAATTGGAAAGCTGGCACATTAATTCATGTAAGAAAATACAGCTCTTAATGTGAACATGCAACTGTAAACCCTATGCTGAACTGTTATCATTGTTCAAGTTACCTGAAAATAGTTAATTATCTGTTTTCTGCTTACTTGGGGGTTAGGGGTCACTTTTTGACTCCTATCATGGATTCTTGTGTTGCAGTAGCAACACAATCCTGCCCATGTTTCTGGCTGATATAAGACAAAAATTATGATAAGGGCATATCACAGTTGTATCTACTTGTATATTGCAGGCATGTGATGCTGATTATCACAACAAAATCACAGAAGATTTAACATATGCCATTAAGTTCTCAAACTGTTTTTTTTTTTTCTTACTTGGGTTTGGAGACTACTTTTTTTCTTTCCTATCATTGATTATTGTGTTGCAGCACCAAAACTGACTTGCCCAAGTTTTTGGTCTAAGACAAAAAATTATGACAAGAACATCTCACAGTAGTTGTATCCATTTGTATATCTCAGACTTTTGTTGTGGATGTCCACAACAAAATCCTGGAAAGGTTAACATGAGCACTGCATTCTCAAACTTTTAATCCATACCTTACACAAAGTTGTTATGTCATCTATGTCATCAGAATTCAGAATGTGGGACATTCTCCACTGCATTTTGTTTGTGGTGTTCCACAAAGATCAGTCTGCTCCCATATTTGGTGGATGCAGCACACCAGATTATGTGCAGTTTCTGTAGTGATGAACATGGCTAAACATATGATACTCTAATGTAATATCCTTGGGAATAATTCCCAAGGGGTTGTCATTGTATTTTTGAGACCTGATAGTGCAAGTCCTGTAACTCTGTGGAATAAGTATGGTCTGGGAAAATAAATACAACGTCCAAAACTGCTGTATCTTGGAGTACTGCACCTTTTCCAAGGTGTAGCGATACAGGAGTTTTATATGTACAAGTTGCAGGGTTGTGGAGAGGTACTGACAGAGATAAGCTTTTTAAACAGTTACAATAACAAAATAAATATACTGAAGCAGTAACTGACAATACTGCAGACGGTCACCATCATTATAATATTTGCTGCCACTATAACACTCTATGTCAAAACATCATCAATATATCACATAATGGTTTTACTATAGTGAAAAAAAAATGATTCAGTAGCAGATGTGCAAGTCACACAAACAAAAAGATGGACTATTCGGATACTGCTGTCTGCAGCCATATTTCATAAAAGTCTGCCCTGAGGGAACCTCAAAATGTCTTGGTGCAGATACTTATGGAAACAGTATGATGCATCAGTGTGTAAAATGCAAAGTTGTGTCCACAGGCCACAAAAGAAAACGTTATACTTTGACATAATACTGAAACATACTAACAATAACAAATACATCAAAGGCAACGAGAACAGCAATATTTTTCTCAAAATAATGAACAGCATCCGACAGCAGCTACAACAGATTGTGCAGTCACCACATTAAAAATATCACATGTCAAAGAAACCTGAGTTAGCATTACTGTTGTTCACAGGCTGAATGTTTAAAAGCACTGACTTTGGTATCAAGTATTTCTCAGCACCACCACTAAGCAGCCATCATATCTACTTGCACTGCCTGCTGTTATGTCTACCTTTTTCTAGTCCCAGTATCTTTCAGAGACACTTGATAGTGTAAGACTTGGCCAACATTTACTGGACAGTATGTAGTATGCCGCTTTCTCTAACAGCTGAGCTGAAGGTCAGTAAGATTCTGACACTGTATAAAGCAAGTATATATCATACTCGAGTGACTGCTTCACACAAACTCACAATAAATATTTTTATCTTAGTTTACACCCAGTATTGATTACGTTTCAGAGTTGGATTAGTTACTCGACAATACTGTAGTATTTCTGGGTCGACTGCAGTCAGGTTATAGAGAGGTGTCACTGCAGCTGAAAAAATACCATCAACTGCTATTTGTTTCTGTTTTACTGCTGTTGGTGGACTGTAAGCATTAATCTCCGCCCTTTTGATCAGTGGAGTTACTGTAACAGATGGTACAACCAAGCTTCTCTCTGCATGATGAAAACTTGGACTACTTGTGACAGGGCTATCAGGCTGAATTACAATCAGGGGTTTACTTTTTGCTGTCTTGCGATATATTATCATGATTCCAATAATTACAAGTATAAGCAGAAGCACTACACCAGCAATCGGAAGGATTACTGACAGGAAACGCATACTGTCCTTAGAAGAAGCGACTGGCTTTATGTTTTCTGGTCTTACAGTAACCTCCTGCACACTCTCAGCTATAGTAACTTCAGGGACAACAAGTGAATGACTCTGGTTGCCCCACCGATTTCGGTTTCGCCATGGTGCTTGAGTAACTAGATCTTCTTGTGTAGTCACTAGCAGCAACTCTTCTACAGCAGTCTGATTGTTCAAAGGCTGTGAACTAGTCGTCAAGGGAATTGCAGTGGTAGACGGTACAACATATGAAGGATCATATGGCACTACTGTGAACAGAAACCTACCATGAGCAGGCTGCACATTATCTGCACTAAGAACAAAAGAAAAGGAGTCATTAAGTGCATCAGGTCCAGTCAGATTGGTACTAGCATTGACTTCAAGTAACACAAGACCTTGTTCAATGTCTTTCTGCGTAAAAACATTTGAGATTTCAACATCTGCATCACGGCGGTACCTTGGACTCTTCAGTCTACTGTAGACAGGTGGGCTGGTTATCTCAAATTTAGGAATACTTCCTGTAAGATTAGCCAGTGAGCTAGCATCCAGCACTTCTTTCCTCAGCTTGTAAACAATACCAGATGGAACTGTTACACCACTTGCAACGCGTACTAATGGCTCTACTGTGATGTTAACTACTTGATTTGTCAAAGAACTTTCAGAAGTAAAGACTGTAAACTCAAAGCTATCCTGGGAGGCAGAAAGATTTGTCATATGGTAAGACAGACTTTCCTGGGCAACAGCTTCTTGATCAAACACAGAAATCTGTTCAGTACCATTCAGTATGTAACCTGATGCAGGAGGCCTGGTAATACGATATTTAACACTGGTGTTTCTCTTGTTAGTTTCAGCTGCCAAGTTAAAGGCAGTAATAGCTATACAAGTCTGACCCTGCTGAAGCACTAAATCAGTCAGGTTAATGAAACTTATTACGATGGGTATTATCTCCAAGTTAAATAGTTTATATAGAGGACGATGCTTTCCATCAGTTACACTAAAATACAACACACCAGAGTTTGGACTTCCATCCTGAATAAACCATATATGACCACTGTTAATATCAGCTTGAGTAAAGTGCTGGATGGATTCATTAAGGTTGTCATGCATTGCTAAAAATCCATTACTTGGGTTGCTAATTATGGTATACTTAATTTCCTCTGGCGAGTTGTCTAAATCAAAAACTTCCAGGTTTGCAGGTGTAAGCACTGCACTGTGGCCTTGTATGACTCTAAGAGATGGAGCCTTGGTTTTTAATTCTGGGGCCTGGTCATTGACTGGAGTAATGGTTATATTAAACATCTCTTCAATAACATCACTGTCATCCATGGGCTTTGCTGCAGATTTACTCTTTAGGTTTAGCCAAACTGCAAATGTAAAGTTATCAGTGAGAGATTCAGAGTTATCATGCACGTAGGTTATTCCAAACTTATTAATGATATACTGTGAAAAATTTGGCTTCTCCTTGGTAATATTTCGCTCTCCAACTACAATTACTCCATGCTTTGGTAAAGAAGTCACCTGATACCATACTTCATACAGAGAACGCTGTGGAACGGGCAGTTTTAAGATTACATTGGAAGCGTCCAGTTTTGATTTGTTGATCAGCACTTTATCACCCTCTGTAACAAATGCACCTGATGAATGAAATGAAAAAGGCTTTAACGTATTAAAAATAAAGAAGCAAATAGCATTTTATGCAATAATTTTCAATTAATACTTTAACTTGGAAACTTGAGGAATCTTTATAGTGACTTCATAAATATTTAACATGGCGATATAGTATACAGAAGTGTCACTCTTGCCATTTGTGTTTCAGAATAACTTCCATTACATTCTTCTTCTTACAGACACATGCTACAATTAATATAAAACATAGCCTCTGTTTCAGGGGCATATAAAAATCTTACTTCTATTAAAACGTGACTCAGATAAATTAAAACAGTATTTCTGATTAGGATTAACATCAAGATCAGTTTTTCTAAAGTGACTGATTAAACACAAAGACACTCTGTGGGAGTCTTCTCCTCTTTACATAATTTAGTTATTAAGTAGCTAACTAAAATATTTCTGATTCTTTTCATGTCTACTCATACATGGTTGCTTTTCCTGATGGACTAGCATCCTACATTACTTACCATTTTTTGTGAGATGTTCATTCCTGCAATTTATAAAAGAAGCAAGACTGTGATTCACTATGTCAACACGTTATACACAGACTTTGTGGGTGTAAGCCATAAAAATCTGAGATACAAAGCATAATAAGGCATTTGGAGCAAAACAGGATAAAGGAAAAAAATTCAGAAAGTCTTTTTACTGGGAAGTAAACTAACCACACGAAGAGTCAAGGAACAATAAGGAAATATGGGCAGTTACATCTTGCTCTGCCCCCCATTTCAATTTGTTTTTCTTCTCTCCCCTCCGCAGTACTTCAGTTTCTTGCCATCTTCCATAAACATGCGGGTTGAACTGGCTGTACACCTAAACCCATTCACTGAACTGGCTACAGATAAACACACAGATTAGAGTCAAGGCTGAAAACATTGCTCACTTCAAGAAAGCAAGAACAGGACAGAGAAAATCACATGCACGGAAAGGAACTCTTGTTGATCACATCTGTTAGCACTGCACTCTGTTTCAGAGGATTCCTATCATCGGAGTGAAAAGAAGTCGCTAATTACCAAGCAAAACCAGTCCAGTGAAAAAAAAATGAGCCATGCTCCATTATTGTGTTGCTTTCTGTTATTTATCCCAAACAAAAGTACTTGCTATAAACAGCAATGAATTCTCAATAATTTATAAATCAACAAACCAATAAGGTCAAATTTTGTGGCTAAAGTATAAACTAACACTCTGGCTAGACCAGTTGGGCCTTATCACAGGCTTCTAAAAGGTAACAATTAGCACACCAGTCTTTCTGTCCTACTTTCCCTCCTCAGGTATCTGTCCTGTATACTGAAGGATTACTACAATGTCTGTATCTTCTTACTTGCATAATTAATTGGAGATGTTACAGACCCCAATAAAGCCTACATGGTCATTTTTCACCATGTGTGCATCGCTCTGCATTGTGCATACAGCAGCAAAAAGTTTTAGATTCAATAAACTCCATGTAGTGGTGTGCACTCGTGCAAACATGGTAACTTCCATGGCATGCAAATTACAGCATAAGTAGCTGAATTGTATGCTAATGAAACAAACCAATACAGTGGAACGATTCAACAACCTATACAGCAGCCATGCAGACTCTGTGCTCGTGTTGCTCATGTATTCGAAAACTATGGAATGGAGTCTACAGGGAAACAAGAGCAAGTAAAAGTTATTAAATTGTACAGAAATGACCTTAACATGTAACAGAAGACACATTATTACATTATTACACAGGCTAGATGCTACAAAAGTACAGTAACAATAGCAACAATCCTCAAGTGCCATGACATAAATGCAGCTTTGCTCCCCCACTCCAAATAAAGAATATACTTGCAAGTAATGCAGACAGCTAAAATTGTAAACCCAGTGAAATACTATTCGTACCGTCATGTAAGCATATACAATATGTAGCTAACAGAATACAGTCAAATTTTATCAAAAATTGTACTCCTTGCTATAGATATATAGCAAAGTAATACCCTCCCTTGTGTTTACAACATCGGGCTCCCCTTCAGTTTCCCTGCATACACTGTTACCAATCGTGTAGATTCAGGGCTATCAGCATGGTGAAGATGCAAATGAAGTCAAAACTCATTAGAATTGCTGAATCACAAAAAACTGTAATCATGTAGGGATGTTCACTTTATGTAAGCACTTCCACAGTGATTTTTTTTCAATGGATGGTAACAGTGAATGACAATATGGGGGTGTGTGTCAGGTTACACTTACAGAAGTGTATGTGTAGGTCTGTAAAAGGTGAAAGTGCATGTAAGCAGTGCACAACTGACAAGTTCTATTTCACCCTCTTTATTTTTTGTTAAAATATGTCATCTCTGTCCGCTACAAGTTATTTTTTAATTTTTGTCATTGTTTGTGCGATAAAGTGCTTAGCGCAATCACAGGAAACAGAGGAATGAATGGTAGGTATATATATGCTTGACATGCAACTATTCCTCTAGCAGCATGTGTATGTGTAGGGTTGGAGTACAGATGCCCCTGGGTTCTAATACAGGGTGTGCAAACTTTAAATCAGTTTTTGTGCTCCATGGTTGCATGATATCACAGGATAGGAGGAAAGTAATAAAAATATTGCCTGTGTTTACCTTATTTACGCAGAAGTGCACATCACTCACTAATGAGCAGCAACTGAGTTATCACACTTAGTTAAGCAGCAGATGTGTTTCATAGGTGCTAACTACAGCATAGACAAATGATTTTCAGCATAGTGGAGCTATTCAACAAGCTATAAAGCATCCATGTAGCCTTCATTCTGTTTTTTGCTGAATACTTCTATACCATTAGAGTAGAGACAAGGAAATTTTAAAGGGACAAAATGCTAGGGGCTGCTGCAGCTTTGCTCCATATGTATATGCTACAGGATGAAGCCAATGCTGTTAGTGTTGCTGACAATAGGCCTAAGCCGAGAAGTAAAGGTAACATGTACCTAAGAAATTACACCTGCTCTCTAGCATGAAACGAAATTGTAAATTGTTCTTCTCTTCTATCTTGTATCTGTATCTAACCTTTGTAACATGGAGCTTTTCTCTCCGGGCCTCCACTGAAAATGGGCTCCCTGAATCCAGTGGACATTTCAGGTCATCAAACTGGAAATAAATAAATAAATAAAGTAAAGAGTGTTCAGGCCCATTGTAACTTTCCAGATGCTACAAGACCTGGAGATTGTAGAGCACTACAGGGTAGACAGGGACACATTACAAGAACTCTGTGAGCTCTGCTGCTCTCAACTCAAGAGTCAGAGATAACTGAGGGGAACCCATCCCAGTGAAAGCTAAGGTATGTGTAGCCCTTAGAATATTAACTACAGGAACCTTTAATAGACCAATTGGGGACATGATATGTGTGTCACAGGCATCAGCATCCAGGATGCTCCACCAATTCCTGGAAGCTGTGCTCATACATGCCACTGAACATATATGTTTTACCAGTAGTTCTGATGAGAGGCTAGCAATACATAACATTTCTACTGGTTAGCGCACTACCCTAAGTACTGCACGCCATAGATGGCACTCGTGTACACATTAAGGCACCACCTGGTTAGCATGTACCACTCCATCAACTGCCAAGCATATGTAATGCCCAGGAAATTATGCTGAATGTGCATGCTGGCAACCCTGGCAGTTACCATGACTTCTGTATCTGGCACATATCACAACTATACCAGGTGTTTGCTAAGGGGGACATCCCTCAGGGCCATTTACTTGGGGATGCTGGCTATACAGTGGAATCGTGGCTGATGACACCCATCAGAAGTGCACACATAGGCAGAGAAGAATGCCATAGTGAGGCACAGGCTCAAACCAGAAACATCAAAGTGTGTGTCTGGGCTGCTGAAGTCACAGTTCCAGTGCCTAGATACATCTGGTGGAGCCCTGCAGTATAATCCAAGGACATGTAAACAAATCTTCACAATATGTGCTATGCTACACAATCTGATCCTGCAGAAAGAGCTGCAACAGGATCAACAAGGGGAACAGACACACAACCCTCCTCACCAACACCTATGTCACCACAGGCTTAGTCAGAGAAGGACTCGGAGGGGGAACCACCAGCTGCTGTAGCTGGAGGCAGAAGTAGGCATGCTCAATATGCTCTTGCTTTGGCTAAGAGACAATGCATAGCACATTCACTGACCACCTAGGTGCCTACTAACTTTATCCTACTCACATACAAGTATTAAAATTGATGCCAAGCAACTCACTGAAATTTACCTCCCCATGTATTGTCTGTGTACTGCCTGCATCAGACAGAGTCACCCCTGAACTAAAACTGTAAACTGCTGGATTTGCACGGTAAGTCCTGAACCTAGAGTGTATTCTTTAATACTATTACGGCATATCTTTGAATTTCTTAACTTGGTACAGTAATCGGGTAAATACTGTTGGATTTCTAAAGAAACTACTTTAATGTGTGACTGCAGAGCAATGACTTTATTTATATATGCTCCCATTAGTAAATCTTAGGCCTGAGGCATCAATGATTCACAGTCATCTCTCTCAAAAGTACTGATGATCAGTGCATGCCCTCAGTTTAGCACCATATCTTTGTACTATAAATCATTAAAGAGATAAGTTAGAAAGTAATGATACACATTGCAGTTTCTGACTTCACAACCCTTCCCACGATCAAACAATAGGCAGGATGCAGAGCAAGGAGAGTAAAAAGACCCCTGTATCCATGTTTGTGTCATAGCAGTAACTCACCTTTGCTCCCCTCCAAAAGAACAGGCTATGCTTGTTTGTGACAAGAATATCAGAGCTTTGTCCCTCTCAAAACAGCATTGTACCAGTGTTTGTGCGATAACAGTAACTCACCTATGCTATCCCCAAAACAACAACATATGGTTGTGTGTGTCATCCAACCTGGCCTTCAGTTGCTGGCAACTGCATATCATATTACTGTCCCAGTTAATATTTTCACACAGTTTAAGGACAACGATACTGAATGGCTTACACATTGCATGTATCACACTACTGGTCAGATAAGTGATGAATTACCAAGAAACACAGAAATGTAAGACACAGCTGTATATTTGCAAGCATAATCATAACAGGTTGTATGCTCAGTAAGTGCACTATGTCCAAATATAATAATGATAATTAAATGTACAAATAACAGCTGATGGCTTGATAGCAGTGTACATTCTGTTGCAGTTGATTGTGTGAAAAATGACGTCAGTCCTTTGCTGCAAAGCTGTTTCTGTGGCAAAGAGGAAGAAGGCATCCATCCTGTTTTCTGAAGATGCACTGGTGTGAGAGTTTGCTATTATGTTCTAATGTGTATGTCATACACTGGTTTTCCTCATTTTACATATTTCTGCTTTTTTCAATTTCTTATTCCTATTACTTTTACAGGACAACAAATACATTACAGGTTTGGCTGTGCTCATTTGGTTTGCCTGAAGTGTTGCATTGCAGAAACAGGACAAACCAGACCACCTAGGAAGCAGACAGCCATGAATATAAACTGGATATATTCAATTAATGCTCTTGGGCATCGCAAAAACCAGGCTTGGAGTACAGATGGAATTATCAGATGTTTACAATGTGGTTCACGTTAGCACACTACTTACCTATGTGCAAACAGGTGTTCTGTGCATGAGTGTACACTTTGTTCACCATCGTGCAAACCAGCTGCTCTCTGTGCTATGGGACGGTATCTATCATGCTTCATTACTGGTGTTTAGTCTCCATTTCCTTTGTCTGACATAAAACTATATGTGGAAACATTACAAACCAAGGGTCTGATCTAACTATACATCATATATTTACAATACATTCATGTGTTGGTCCACCCCTCCACACCACCAAGCACTACAACACTGGGGACTCAGTACTTTTTCCACACAAATATCAACCACACTACAAAGTATAATATATAATAGTGTGTACTCCATCATGGACAGGGCCAGTTAGTGGTGCTCACAACCTCGCTCTGCTAAACTCAAACATCCAACTATGCTTAATAAAGGTACTTGTTTTGCTACACAGCTAGGCTTCTAAACAGCCTACTGTTATTAGTTATATTAGGCTACTAACCACATATAATTCTATTAAGCTATGTGCCTAGGCAGGCCTTCCAAGCTGTTGTGCACCACATGGCCTGCTGATGTCATCTACTATAAGTGCATCTGCACTCTTGTATAAATCAAACTTGTGTCGTAGTACTGTGTTTTGTAGTCTGTGCACTTAGGCAGGGGTTCAGTTCTCACTGCAGTTGACTGTGTACGTGCATGTCTAGTCAGCAGAGTAGACATGGTATCCTACAATTACTTCGTCGAGGGCAAAGACTGCCAGTATTTTGATACTTGGACAAGCCTACACATCCATTTCATGCAGCCCTCAATACCTATTGTAACCCACAAGGCATGCTGATGTCATCTACCATAAGTTAACCTGCTCTCCCGTGAAAGTCAGATTTGTGCCATGGCACTTGCATTAAGAACTGTGTTCTGTAGTCTGTGTACCTAGACAGGTAGGGATTCTATTCTCACTGCAGTGAACTGTGTGTGTGTGTGTGTGAATGTCTGTTAGCCATTGCTTGACAATATCATGATCCTTTTACACCAGCATGTGGGACACTTATTCTGGCCTCTCAACAGACTCTGCTGATGTTTCTTCCCCAAGGAAAAAATTTGCCGATCCCATAAAAAAAAAAAAAAAAAAAAAAAAAAAAAAGAGGAGTATACAGTCAAAATTAAGTGGGGGGCTTCACATACCCCCAGCTTAAATATACCAACTCCAAGATTCTCTGGGAAAAATTGCTGATCCGTTCTTTCACTGTTTTCAGCTTTTGGACTTTGAAGTTCGATATATCAGCATTTGCTATTTTTAGCATTTGCTGATATGATATAGACCCATGAACAGAACCTGTGAATTGTGCGCTGCTTACTTACATTTCCATCCTTACATGTAACACTTTCTAGATATAAGCTGACATCCCTAGTGGAAATAAGGCAATTATCACTTACAGCTGCAATCCATTAACAATGTATACCATATCAAAAAGGCAACCTTGTAGCTAGGCAAGCTGATGTTAATTCTATATGTCTGGAATATTGAGAACATACATTTTCTTCACAATATCTCTACAGAGAAGTGCTCATTCTCACAAGGTATGGTTCCATTTTGTCACCTACACACTGCATATGCTGGAATATATTTAACAATAATGTGAAACACAGGCTTTTATACTGTTATCTGTATGCATTACTTACAAGTGTACTGATATCATAACAATGTTTTCTTTCCACTTCAGAGGTAGACATGACTGGCAGGCAAGACATTAAAATAAACAGACATGACTACTGTGTGAGAAATATGTAGAAATGTTTCAGGGACAGGTCCTTTAACAGCACTTGTAGCATTTCAAAGATATTTTGTTAGCCAAAAGGATCATTTGTCTGTTCTTTTGTTGGGTTGAGCTAAGGTGAATTAGTGTTATGGCACTAACAAGGATAACTTGCTCTTGTTGCTCCCCTTGTTTTGCATCCTGCCTGTTAGTATTTCACATCTCTAGACTATACTGTTTTACCAGTGGGTAATACTGATTGGCTACCTTTTCTGTTGTATATGTAAACAATATTTTGTAGTTACGTGATACTTATGTGTATTATACGTCCGTTTTCTTTTAGGCTATTTACAATTACGGCACCGAGATGTGTGAATCTGTGTCTAAGACCCTTTACAGATGCTGAAAACAATATAATGATTGATAGTTTTCGGCAACATGGTGCTTTCCACATACAAAGGGGAAGGCAAGATATGGGCCACAGGCTCGTAATATGGCAACAAATTGTTGCTGATATGAATCTCATTGATGGTCATGGCAATACCTATGAAAAGATGTGCCACAGGGCCACTGATATGATCACCACTGCAAGAAGAAGAGCAGCTGCAGTAGGCCATGACCTTTTGGTTAAAAGTACAGGCCCTGCTAGGGAACCACCACTGACCCCAAATAAGCAGTTCCTAGCTGACTTAAGGACCAAGCAAAGCTCAGAGGAAACTGAAGTCCACCAAATGCTGGATGTGGGAGCTAGCATGATGGACATACCAACCACATCCCAAGAGGAGTTTCCAGGTTATCTGAACTGTTGAATACTATTGCATATTTAGTGAGTTTAAATGAATAAGCTAATTCTGTGTCACATGTATTTATTTTGCTGGGGGGATTGAAGATTGCTACTATTATAAGCTTAGCTTGGAGTTGTCAGCCATGTTTTTGTTTAAATGCTTGTCTACTGCAGCTATAAAGGGACAAATGTATTACCCCGTGTTACAGTTGACTGTGATGCTGTTGACCTTACCTCTTGCTTAAGTTATTTCAGGACCATCAGGCCTCCAGGAAAGCTTGCCTTCTGCAGTTAGTAAGCCAAAAAGTTTGATGTCAGTACTGCTGATCATTTTAAACAAATACTGCAGTGTGAGAGTTTGATCTCAAACGTGTTGTGTGTACTGCTGGACTGGCTGTAATAGTGGCAGCAATGATAATTTGTTAGCATATATTGCACTATAATAGTGCCAGTATTAATGTATACCTGTGTGTCTTTTTCTTTTATCACAGGTGATTCTTACAGTGGAACTATGGGCATGTGCCACCTGATGTCAGTGTAGTAGCAGTCTGATGATGATGACCAAACTGAGGCACAGCTGGCGGGTGCAGAGGTTGAATCTGACATAGAGGTTGACGTACAGTCATTCCCTGCATTAACACTGGACACATCCAGTATGCCTACGCCAACCCAGTCCACAAATCTTGGAAAGGTGGAGGATGAGGACATTGATCGGGAAGTGTGGCTACTGTGGCTTTCATGCCTGTTGAGTCTGGCTGTAGCCAAAGTGTGAGGTGCCATGCAGGAGAATGTATAGGGGTGCTTGGATGGGGCCTGCTGTCCCTTCTCCACCTGGTGCAGGTGTCACTTCCTGTGCCATTCAATGTAGGTTTAAGGCCAATATGGAGGCATAGGCACATTCCCATAGGTGCTCCAGACAAATGCTGAGGATTGCGTATGTAGCACAGTCTGACATGTGTGACTGCCTCCACTGTGTTTCCAATTCACTGGATCAGATGAATAGCATATTGGAACAAACAGTGTCTGTAATGGGATGCTGGGAGGGGAGCGGCATCCTCGTAAGTGTGGGTCAGACACATCATCTGCTATCAGTCAACGTGGCAGTACCTGATCACGCTTCCATAGTGGTAGTACTTCCACTGCCACATCAGTAACTGTGCTGTCCATACAAAGACATGGCAGGCCATAGGTCGAGGTCATGGGCATTCCAGTGAAGGCACCTCATCCAGCAGACAGCAGTCACACTCAGGTAGCAGCACTGCATCTGAGCGTGGCCCTGGACATCAACATGCTAGTGCAACTCCTGGCAGAACCAGTTCTCAGGTTTGGGGACAGTAACGATGAACTGCCACTTCTATCATGCATGGCTCACTCCTGTCCAACACAACAACACACAGAGATAGCACTCAGCTTTAGATGTGTTCATGCACGTGCGCACACACACACGCGCGCGCGCGCACACACACACACACACACACACACAATTTCACCTGGAGGACCCCTACAGACACACACAACAGTTATTCATTTTCGATATCTGCCTATTTGTTATTTTTTTCCAAATGTCTGCCTTCTTACTCACACACACTCACCAACCTTTTGTGTCAGCCTAGGC
Source organism: Protopterus annectens (assembly GCF_019279795.1). Taxonomy (NCBI): domain Eukaryota; kingdom Metazoa; phylum Chordata; order Ceratodontiformes; family Protopteridae; genus Protopterus; species Protopterus annectens. The sequence continues at coordinate 383,023,924 of NC_056730.1, forward strand.
TTCCTGTCCCCCCCCCCACCCAACACACACACACAAAACACCCTGTGCAAGTGATAACTGTGCCATATCTCTGTGTTCTACCTTCCTGAATCAGGGATAGAAAATCTGTGTCTGATGCTCAGGGTGCACTCAGTGATTACTATACCTGCATTTGTGCTGGAAAACTGCTTACCGTACCTATGACTTATATTGGCCTTGGAAATGTAGAGAGCTGAGAGCATCCAAATGTCACAGCTTTATAGTGAATGCTGTTGTAAGGGTTGTGAATTCAGAAACTGCAATGTGTATCATCTCTTTCTAACTTCTTTCTGTAATGACCACCACACAACACCCTGTTCAAGTGATAACTGTGCTATAGCCCTGTCCTGTTTTCTATGTTTTGGATTCGGGAGACAAAAGCTTAGTGGCTGATGCTCGGGGTGTATAGTTAACTTTCTACTTAGTATATCTGCATTTGTAGTGTTTAACTGGTTATTGTACATTTAACTTATATTGGCCTTGGAAAATTCGATAGATGATTGCATCAATATGTCAGAATTTTATCTCTTGTGAGGGCTGTGAAGTAAGAAAACTTTATCTCTTGTGAGGGCTGTGAAGTAAGAAACTGCAATGTGTATAAAAACTTTCTAACATATCTCTTACAGGATTTTCCAGTCCAAACGTATGCTGCACATCACAGGTCACGGCATGATATTCGGAGCTTAAGATTGTGTGTTAGCATGGCATTTGCTTTTCCCTTTCTTTAGTTTTCTTCATTTAAATTTGTTTTGGTCACTGTTTGTGTGATGCACCTCTTGGCGCAAACACTGGAAGTGGAGAACCTGTACCAAAAAAATAGTAAAATAGGGGATGTCATGTAACTAGTCCATTAGAAGTCTATTGCTGCTGTGTGGACTGGGGTGGTCTTCAGACTTGCTGAAAACACACACACACAATGACCTGTACATCTAATAAACCTGAAATTGCACAGCTAGCTAATGTTGCTCACCACTGCGCACTCCTGAGCACCATGATTGCATTATGGTAAGCATCTCTCAACATTTTCAAACACTGTGCGCTCACCCAGTAAGCACGCGATAAATGAAATTGGCAGCAAAATATCAGGACACAAAAATGCAACTGTCGGGAAAACCTCATTCTACATTGGGTTTGATCTCTGGTAGGCATGGCAGGTGTTTGCGGTGAGGGAGTGGGCTTCCGAGCTCAGAGGTGGGGTATCCAGCAGTCCAAAGTAGAGGGACTATTCAGGCTCAGAATACAAATCTGAAGCATGGGCTAGTGTTGCCAGAGCTGTGACCAGTGATACAGGTATCCCCCACATTGGTGATCAATGTTGATACCATTGCAAACACCTCTGGAAGAGGAAGAAGGATACCCCCGACCATTGCATCAGGAAATATAGGACTGGGGACAACCCACAGATGTATCAATTACAGTGACTACTTGTAAGAGTTAAAAGCTGAATATAGTCAAGACTGGTATTCATAATGGTATGTTCAGTTCTGTTTTTTCCACAGCTGCCACGGAGAGAGCTTTGAAAGTGAGGACCCATGTCACCAGATTGGCAAGGATGAAAGAAGCATGTGGTATGTATGCATCAAAAAAGAACTGTTATTGTAGTAGTAAAAGTTAAAGACTGCTTTTTTTGTATTTAACACAGTTGTATCAAATTAGCATGCGTATCTCAACTGTAAAAGGAAAATATGCAAGCATTAGTCTGTGGGCCAAAATGACAGTACGGTATTAGAGAGTAGTCAGAGGTTGTGGGTTCAAAAACCACATTTCTAAACTAAACAATACTGCTAAATTTTCATCAGTGTTGCAAAGCAACTTCAGAACTCTATACCAGTGGCACAAATGGACTGCTGTAAACTGTGATCAGTATAATATGGACACTCGTATGTGTAATATATGGACACATCAAGGATTGCTTACTGCAACCTGTAGTATAGTGTGCAACTGTTATGAGCTTGATAGTCTTAAAAGTAAAATAGCCATTTTTAGGAGTTGGTAGTCTTAAAAGTAAAGCTAAAAGAACAGAGTCCAATAACTGTATTTATGTATGTCACATATGAAGTTACTACTGTTTGTCCTCTCATCCGAAACCTTATTTTGTCTTTTTTTTTAAATTTTTTTTAAATGCTTTTTCCCCATGGCACAGTGGGGTAGGCCTGTCTAACAGGATCATTCTGCCCCTACTCCACCAGCTACAGCACCAAAGCCCAGTACATCTGGGACACAACCTGGCAGCACCCACTCTGCTGCCCCTGCACTACCTGGGCCCTTAGGTAGTTCGGCCCTGCAGGAAAGCCCAGTGGTTCCCTCCAGAAGCAGTGGCGGAGGTGGTGATTTTATCACCAAACTGCCAGTGTTGGTGTGTAGGATTGTGCACTGCACTGTTGGTGCACATCTATGCTGGATGGAGAGATTGCTCTCCATCACTGTACTTAACTCATTACATCTGAGTGACACCTCCAGGTGCATCTGCAGTTAGCTTCTAGACGTCAAACACTGCTTGTTCATATTTGCATCAATAATTCCAAAACCATGCTATGTAGAAGGTTTTAAAAGATTTTGTCTTAAAGCTTACACAATGCAAACTCAACTACATTAATATTTAACCTCTGTGTAGTGCAGGTAAATATATATTAACTTGTTTTTAAGATACTAGTTTATATAGATATAATTTTCACATTTTTCTAAATAACTCAATAACCAGGTAACACTTATCCTCATATGAAAGCTCTCAGTTAGATGAATACAATGCTGCTGACAGTATGTGTATAACTTGAGTAGTTGCTGAGATATTGTAAGCTGTTTACAAAATATTATAGATGTAATAGTTACTGTGTTTACTGTGACTTATAAACTTTGGTTTAAGACCTAGAACCTAAAAAATGCTACCGCTATAAAAAATAGTTTGTGCTGAAGACTTTGCCATTTATACTTCTTTCATAACCACTATGGTTCCAGACATATGGACATTTTTTGAAATGTGAGGACATAATTTGATTCTGTCAATAGGCTTAGGCTCTGTCCATTGGAAGTTACAGTGCCAACTTCTTGAGTGAATGAGTTAATAACATAAGAAGGAGATGCAGACATCAGACACTGCAGCCATCAGCACAGTGAGGTGACAGTGGTGACAGTCCAGTGGGTAAGGACTTGATTCTGTCACCCAGCTTGACATCCATGAGTTCTTGATGTCCCCAATCTCACCCTTACCATGTCCTTTACCATCCCTGTCTCTTGTCTTTAATGTCCTTTCAGTCTGCTTCCTCACCTACCCAACTTACCTGACCCAGACATACCTATATCCCTTCCCCAACATTCCTCTCTCACAAGAAAAAGGGCACCTGCCCCCCCCCCCCCCCAAATCATCCCATACATAGCTCTCCATTTCAAACACGTTTTCCTGACACACTTGATTTGGTCCAAAGGGCTAAACAACATGATTGAGTTATGATCACCCCTCTATCTGGAGGTGACATTACAAAGTCATATAATATTCTGCCTGCATATATGATAATTTTTTAGTGTTGCAGAATTGGATAGCTATGGTTCTTTCCTACCTCCCTCCTGCCCTGCTTTCACTCTGATTTCCTCCCTGCTTGCTCACCATTTCACCACTTTCCTATCTTCCCCATTTATTTTCTTTAAAATAATTATTGCACAGTGCTGTTCGTTGCTCACCAATGGGCAGTGGTTATGAAAAAGCAGCTAAAAGTATTAGACAAAGCTGTATTTGTACAGACTAAGGCATGCTTACTTTCTTTACAGTTGAGATACACATGCTCAATTTGATACAACTATACTGAATACCAAATCAGCTGTCTTTTAACTTTTAATGCTACAATAACAGTACTGTTCTGATACATACACACATGCTTCTCTCATCCTTACCAATCTTATGCTTGGGTCCTCACATTCAAAGCTCTTTCTATGGCAGCTGTGGAAAAAAACAGAACAGAACAGAACAGAATAACATTATGAATACCACTGTAATTGATACTTACACATATGTGAAGTGTCCCAGTCCTAAATTTCCCAATCAAATGGTCAAGGGTATCCCTCTTCCTCCTCCTGAGGTTGTCTAAATGGTGTCGACATTGATCAGTAGTGTGGAGGATACCTGTAGCACTGGTCAAAGCCCTGGAAACCCTATCTCATGCTTCAGATTTGTATTCTGAGCCTGAATAGTCCCTCTGCAATAACCATGGCCCATGATGCTTATCTAGGAGTCCAACAAACACTTTGGAGTCCTGGACACCCCACCCATGACTTCAGAAGCACGATCCCTCCTCACAAACATGAATACTAGAGACCATGCCCAATACAGAATGAGGTTTTCCCACCAACTGCATTTTATATCCTGAAGTTTTGCTGCCAATTCCAGTTATCGTGCACTTCCTGGGTGCGCATACAGTGTTTGAAAATGTTACGCGATGTTTACCATCGTGCAAACATGGTGCTCTGGAGTGCACAATGGTGAGCAACACTGGCTAGCAATGCAATTTCAGGTCTATTGGATATACAGGGCTTTGTGTATGTGTTTTAGGCAAAAGTGAAGGCCATGCCAATCCACATAGCAACAATACACTGCCAGCGGCCTATTATTTATTTATTTTACTTTACATTTGATAATCAGGAAAGTCCGACTGGACACAGGTCCCTTTTCAGCAGAGGCCCAGGGAGAAAAGCTCCACATAAAGTACAGTACAAAGTGAGGATTTCGAGTACATCTGAGAATACATTTCAGCATGCAATATTCAGATATTAACATCTTGTTATCAGGACTATATACACAAGTACATTACAGACTAATTTCAGCATATAGTAGACAGAGCTTAACCATTTCTGGTAGTAAGGATTATATGCAGCACATTGTAAGATTAAATGTAATACAATATTTGAGAAAAAAGTACAAACATTTTCGTAGGAGTTCACTCTGAAAAGCCCATATGTTTGGGGTAGAACAGGTATACCTGGGTTATTAGAGGAAGTAATAGGTGATCATTGGCAGATGAATTCATGTAACAGTGCAGTGGTTTGGTTTAACTTGGGGAGCACAGGAGCAAAGCCAGTTGTTTGAATAGTGGCTTTTGAGGAGTTTCTTAAATTGGAAGGCAGAGGTTGCAGAAGTAATGTGATTTGGGAGCTGATTCCAAATTATGGCTATAGTGCAGGCAAAAAGAGATTTACCGGTGTCATTTTTGTGTTTGATGATATTTATAAGGTTTTGGTTACCGGATCTTAAGGTTCTGGTGGTTGCGTAGGGCTGAATTAGATGCTGTAGTGATGAGTACAGTTTGTGTGCTGTTGAGAGTTGATTAAGTAGCAGTAGTTGGGGCAGCTCAAGCCAGTTGAGCTGCTTTAGGGTAAGACAGTGATGGGATCTATGAGAGGCCTCAGTTGTGAACTTGGCAATCTTGTTGTAACAAGATTCCATTTTGTTAAGTTCAATGTGGCAAAGATTTGTGATTATAGGGGAGGCATACAGTAGGATGGATAAGAGATGAGTTCTTGCAATTGTGGATTTTGTATTCTTGGTCATGAAATATTTGCTTCTATAAAGGAGGCCCAGCTTTTTGTTTACTTTCTTGATTGTTTGGGCTATGTGAATGTCAAATCTGAGGTCATCGATTACTACCCCTAGCAGTTTTGTGAGGGTTGTTTGAGTGATTTTGATGCTATCTTTGGAGATTATAGTGAATTAATTGCTTAGCTGAGGAGTTCTACCAGAGCCAAATAGAATTCGTTTTTTTTTTGGGATTAAGAAGAAGTTTGATGTTGGCGAACCATGCTTCTGCTAAGGCAAAGTTTTTTTGAGTTATGGTTTGTAGTTCCTTTATGTTAGGGGTGGCACATATAATAGTGGTGTCATCTGCATATTGTACTAATGTGGCACAGATTGAGGATGCGGCTATCTGTTTTTTAAATAGGGACAACAGCAAAGGACCAAGAATGGATCCTTGAGGGACACCTATGGATACTGGTAATAGGGAGGACAACTGGTCTTGCCATAGCACTGCTTGCTGTCGACCTGATAGGTAGTTACTAAACCACGATATAAGAGTTTATGTTAAGGGTAGCTAGGGCTTTAAGAAGCCTGCTATGGCTTACCATGTCGAAGGCTTTAAATAAGTCTAGGAATATGGCGGATACGAATAGTCCCTTGTTTCTATGGTGATTGACTATGTTGGTAAATGAAAGTAGTGCTGTGGTGGTGCTAAGGGAAGGTCTAAAGCCGTGCTGAGAATGAGATAGTAGGTTATTTTTCAGGAGGTACTGCATTAGCTGAGAGTGAACTATTCTCTCTAACATTTTTGATAAAGGTGATAGAACTGCTAATGGGCAGTAGTTGTTAAGCTCTAGGGATTTACCTCCCTTGTGGAGTGGAATAATACGTGATATTTTCCACAAGGTGGGTATTCAGTTATGGACCTATTTATGAGAATGGATATTGGATAGGCTATGGCCTCAGCTATTATCTGAAGGAAGTCAGCTGTAAGTTTGTCTGCTGCTAGTGTGGTTGGTTTAACTTTTTTCAGGAGTTTAGTAATAGTTTTAGTAGACTCTGGGTACAGGGAAAAGCTATAGGAATTGTTTTGCTCTATGAGGTGGGTATGGGTGAGATTTGTTATGGGGTTGTTAGTACTATTTGGGGTGCTGGCTAGGGTTTGGATTGTTTCAGTAAAGTACTTGTTGAAATGTGTGGGGATGTTATCATGGTTATCTGGTAATACAGGGGTAGAGGTGGTAGAATTTCCAGGGTGCAGTTAGTGGTACAGAATTTTTGAGGGTTGTGAGCAAATTTGTCTTGCATGGTTTTACAGTAATTAGCTTTATCTAATTTAATGTGTTTTTTGGCTTTGTTGTGGAGTTCTAAGTAGTTTTGTTTCAAGGAAGTGGTTTTGTGTTTATGAAATTGTAACCAGGCTTTGTCCCTATCTTTCATTATACTTTCATTATAGTTTTTGTCTCTTTTGTTAGCCAAGGGGCGTAGTTAGTTTTGACTCTAATGGTTCTCGGTGGTGCATGCTCATTTAGGATTTTAAGGACGGTTGAGTTAAAGTATTGCACGGCTTCATCTAAAGGTAGGTGAGTTAGGGGAGTCCAGTTACTGTATTTTAGTGCATTGATTAGGTCATTAGCTTTGAAGTTCTTTTTGTTCCGTATTATCCCTAGAGTGGGGTGAGTGGTGTGGTGGAATCTGTTCCTAATAAGGTAGGTTGCTTGGCGGTCATTTAGACTGTCTGGGAGACAGCCTGATTGTTGTATGAGATTGGGTTCAATAGCAATATCCAGTCTAAGATGGACTGTCATTTGGATGTCGTCAATTCTAGTGGGGTTAGATATAATTTGGGTAAACCCATGTAGGTTGATATGGGTAGATGGGTTGTGACTGGAGCATTCAGCCCAGTCAATGTTAAAGTCTCCTAGTACTATGGTTTCCTGTGGGAGGGGGGTAGACATCCAGTATAGCAGGTTTTCCAGTGTAGTAATGTTATTGCCTGGTGGGATATAGCCACCTGCAATAATTATATATTTTCTGGAGTTCAGTTTTAGTTTAGCAAATATCACTTCCATAGCTTTGATTTCTTGGGAATTGCACTCAAATTGTTCTATAGTGAGATGATTTTAGAAAACTATGGCTATGCCTCCACCTTTTTCCCTGTTCTATCACTACGTATAATATTATATCCAGGTGGAGTGATCTCATTGTTGTGATGTTCTGAATTAAGCCAAGTTTCGGTTAACACCGCTATCTCTGGTTTGTATAAGGCTAGCAGGGCATGTAGGTCTTGAATTTTGTTGAGAATACTTCATACATTTATGTTTAAGAGGAGGACAGAAGAGGTAGGTCTCGGGTATAGAGCATTTGCCTGATTTAAGTTAGTTCTGCTTGATGAGTTGGGACCTGGATTAGGGTGTATGTCTCCACAGAAGAGATTTCGGAGTAGGTGTAGGCAGATTTTATTAAGTTTGTGTAGTATCCTGTTTTGTTTCTGGGAAGAGTGAGGGTTACTTTTATTTGTTGGTTTGTTATAAGAATATGAAAGAGATTGGGAGGAGGTGAGGTCGGATGGTAATATAGGGAAATTTCTCAGTTTAATGGAATTGGCTGTGGATTCTGTTTGCCCTTGTGTTGTGCTGCTCATATAAAGGTCAGTGTGGTATGAGGTCAGGATGGAGAGCAGGAGTAGAGAAATGGTGGTTAGTAGTTTTGGAGGTTGGGTATGCTGTGTAGGGTACATCTTTTAAGTTAGGTAGAGTGGGGTATGAGTAGGAGTAGAAAGTATAGCTGTGTAGTAGTATCTATAGCTGTTGCGGTTGGGAGTAGTTAAAGGGTGTCGTGTTCCGGGTGTGGTGAAATGTTATGTATGGGGGATGATTAGGTGGTTGGGAGTGTTAATTAGTGGAGGGTGTGGCTTGTAACTATAAGTTTAGCTGACATGGGGGTGGGTTTGGAATGGGGGTAGGGTAGCGGAGTGAGCGTAGCGAACAGAGTGGAGCGACGCAGTCTAAAGAACAGCAGCAGTTATCAAGGAAACCCATCAGTGGGAATTGTAGGAAAATGTAATACAAGAGAGAGTTGAGCCTTAGGGCTTACTGGGTTACTGTTGTAGTGACGGACTACTTTGATTCTTTAGCACAAATCTATGGGGAGGAATGGGTAGTAACTAAGCTAGGAGCTAGGCTAGAGAGGTGAGTATGGAGAGTCTGGTAGGGAAAGGGGAGGCACTGGGTCTGGAGTTGCTAGTTGAGAACTCTGTAAGTGAAAGAAGTCAGATACAAGCCAGATGACTGAAATAGACAAAGGTTTGAGAGGCAGTTACAAAAGGAGAAAGGTGGGAAAGGGAAAGAGGTAGCAGAGAGATAGGCTAGGTACAAGGTTAAGTGGGGAGGAGACCAGCTTAATGGCCTGAGAGAACCAAGGTGAGGGGTACACAGTGATGTTTTTGTAGCTGACCAGGAGCAATAGTTTAAAAAGGCCCACAGAAGGCCAATCAGGACAGGGTTACATATGTTTGCAATATCACATACGTTATTCAGTAACTGCACTGTTGCTGGAGATGAATTCCTCTGATGAAGCAGAACTCCTAAAGGGTGTGGGTGTTCTTCAGTTTTTGCTGGGGTTTACACAAAGCTTAATTTAGGTGTCAGGGACCTGTAAAACAAAGATAGAGAAGAGGATAAGAATGAGAAAATAACAGCAGTGTTGGTTACAGTAAGTCAGTACAGAGGTGGAGGGAATGATAAGGACCAAGAGGACAGATTTATCTATGAAAAGACCACAGTAGAGTTAGTTGAAGGGTGAGGAAGTGGAGGGAGAATTCAGAGAAAAGGGTGCAATAACGTGAGAATGAGGAGAGTAGGAGGGAAATGTTGTCTAAGAAAAGAACATTGTGGAGAGAAACAGGAGGTAGAGAGAGAGTCAGAGTAGTTAAGACAGACAATTGGTAAAGGAGATGAGCAGTTGGAGTAATGCTATAAATGCAGTTAGCAACACACTTATCTTCTTATTAATACATGCTCAGTTTAGGCCATCTGCTTCTAAAATGATAATTGTATGCTTAACTGGGAGCAACTGGCTCTGTTAGTTTGTCAAATGCTAGGCTTATTGTAACAAAGTGAAATCCATAACCTGGCAATGCAAAAGAGAACAGTCTGGTCAGAGCTGGGTAGTGGGGTGTAGCGACCAGCAAATTGTTAAATTAAATAAAATAGAAGCATGTAGGAATACAATTAATGTTCAACAGCAGCTAAATAATTGCCCCACCACTACAAATTGTTAAATTCATTAAGTAGAAGCAGATAGGAATACAATTAATGTTCAACAGCAGCAAAACAATTGCCCCACCACTACAGCTAGCATCAATCAGCAGCTATGTATTAACTCAACAAGTACAGTCAGACTTCTTATGGGTATTGGGCCTGCTAGTAAGTACTGAGTAAAACCTACCAGTAACACTAAGCCATGCGAGTTTTGCCATAAAACAGTGTACACGACTATATTCTTTGCATGCAAAGTAACAAGATATCCTGGCAGAAGTCTTTGACTAAGGCAATGACTTAGGCATCACTGTAAATTTGAGTGTTGAATTATTAGCCTGGCAATGCTGAAAGTAGTGATTATCCATCTGTATGATTCAGCATCTAACTAATAGCAATAATCAGTAGCTATCTGTTGCAGAGCAGTTTGAAAACACTTTATAACATATGTGGCAATGAAAATGCTACCAAATTAGTAAAACGCCATTGCATACATCCTATCAGTGGATTATAGTGGACGTACATTGCAGAGCAGTTTAAAACACTTTATAAGATGTTTGGCATTGAAAATGACGCCAGTTAGGTAAAATGCTATTGCATACGTCTTATCAGTCCTTTATAGTGGACATACACAATACCAGAACCTTTCCAGCAGTTAAAAGTTAGGAAAGGTCCAAGAAAGGTCCAAAACCGGGTAATGCTTGTTGAAAAAGTAATAACCCTACAACTCGTATCCAAAACACGATGCGGATGCCATTAAAGCGTGTCAAAGTAGCTTAAAACACTTTGCAGGAACTTTGTCTTATGAAAATGCGGCCAAGTCAGTAAGACGCTACCGTATCTCGCCTATCACAATATTATATTGGATATACACATGTTCCAGATCCATTCCACCAGTTAAATGTTAGTAAACTTCAAAACAGGGTAAATCAGGCTGAAATACATTTGTCACTGCTTCTCTTAACAAAATGCTATGTAAATAACCTTAGAACCTGTAGTGAGAGCCAATGCAGATATAAATAAGAAAACTATACAAGCGACTGGAACACAACAACTGAAGAGACAAACGTGACATTTGTTGGGATGTCAGTTTAAATCAACATGTACATTTTACATTGCATTTTCACCATGTAAAGTACATATCTGGTCAGCTTGTTACACCACCGTGTTGGGGTTTGGAGGATGGAGCAGAGATGGCGCAGAAACCTAAGTGTGGCTTTTATTTGCCGCAGTGCATTGTGGGGGGGGGGTGGAGTTGAATGACACAGAATCGAGGGTAACAACCTTTCCAGTGCCAGCAGGTGGCGTAGCACTGTCTAAAGAAGCAGCAGCAGTTATCAAGGAAACCAATCAGTGGGAATAGTAGGAAAATGCAATATAAGAGAGAGTTGAGCCTTAGGGTTTACTGGGTTACTGTTGTAATAATGGACTAGTTTGATTCTTTAGCACAAATCTATGGGGAGGGATGGGTAGTAACTAAGCTAGGAGCTAGGCTAGAGAGGTGAGTATGGAGAGTCTGGTAGGGAAAGGGGAGGCACTGGGTCTGGAGTTGCTAGTTGAGAACTGTGTGAGTGAAAGAAGTCAGATACAGGCCAGATGACAGAAATATGTAAAGGTTTGAGGGGCAGTTACAAAAGGAGATAGGCGGGAAAGGGAAAGAGGTAGCAGAGAGATAGGCTAGGTATGAGGTTAGGTGGGGAGGAGACCAGCTTAATGGCCTGAGAGAACCAAGGTGAGAGGTACACACTGATGTTTTTGTAGCTGACCACAAGCAATAGTTTAAAGAGGTCCACAGAAGGCCAATTAGGACAGGGTTACATATGTTTGCAATATCACATACGTTATTCAGTAACTGCACTGTTGCTGGAGATGAATTTCTCTGATGAAGCAGCACTCCTAAAGGGTGTGGGTGTCCTTCAGTTTTTGCTGGAGTTTAGACAACGCTTAATTTAGGTGTCAGGGACGTTATTCAGTAACTGCACTGTTGCTGGAGATGAATTCCTCTGATGAAGCAGCTTGATATCCCCCTATTTTACTATTTTTTTTTGTCCATGTACTCCGCTTCCAATGTTTGCACTACACAGGGCTTCGCGCAAGCAGTGGCCAAAAAAATTTAAACAAAGAAAACTAAAATAAGGGAAAAGCAAACGCCGTGCTGTCATACAATTATTGAGCAGAATCAATGCTATCTGTGTCACGGCTCTCAACCTTCCATCTCCAAAATAAGGAATGGTAGCCCTCATAATGTTGAAAAAATGGGCAAAATGTGGAAAACATGCTAAAGGCTTACTAACATCTGAAACTAGTAAGGTTATATGACAGTTAAAATGTGATGGTCGTACTTACATAAAAGATATTTTAATGAATTGTGATTCATTTCTATTCACCCTGGATATCAGTGAAAAATTTCATAACACTGGACGTGTGACAGACCCTTAAAATGTGGAACCTCATGCAACATGAACTTTAAGACCCCAAATGAGGTATGCTCCTCATAAATGAGGTACAATTCAGAGGTATGATATGTGTAGTCCTGATAGTCATTGTTGCATTACATACAAATTCGTGCACTGGAGCTGCTTACACTTGAATGGAATTTCTATCCATGTTTTTTTGCAAGCTCTTGCAGCCAGCAACCTTAAACAGAAATGCTATCCGCATTCACCTACGAGGGTTCACGGCCAGCAACACTACTGCTAGCTATGAAACCATGCTTAGGCGAGCTGCGCCTCATTAATATGCATGGCGCAATGCTGTGCGATGAGTGACATCTCGTCCATGGTAACACTCTGTGTAGACTCTGCACGAAGCTTACACAGAGTTTATTGAATTCCAGGGCCCATCTATACCTCAATCTAATATTTATTTAGGAATCTACTTCTTTTATTCTGGTACTAAGAACATTACAGAGCTTCTGCAGAAAAACAGCCATATTTCTTCTGGAGGGACACTCAAATTTTCAAAACATCTAAAGTTATATAACAGATTCATGCACTCACTCCTATATAATTTAAGAAGAAATCTGTGTCTAAAATACCTAAAGATAAATTATTATCACGTTTATAAGATCTTGCTATGTACAGGTATTTCAGCAGCAATAGGTATTTCTTTTTTTGCAGCTGTTATATAAAAGTGAACTAACTACTGAACCATAAAAAAGAAAGCATTCTTGTCTAAGAAAACTGTCCTATCATTTCACAGATGTTTTAGTAGTAGATGCATTGGTTATGTCTCCGTCTGATATTGTGAATTCCACATTTTATGATTATTCAGTACACAAGACAAACCTTGCTTCTAATTAATACATTTTTAAGCTTGTAGTGTCAAATTTCTTACAGACAGTGTGAGTGGTCACTTATTATGGATCCTCCTGTAAATGATTGCATTTATTCTGAAAATATATATTTTGAGGTTTCTGAGTTTTATCTTTTACTCATGTTAGCTGCAAAGAATCACTGGATTATTACATTGACTCAATGCCCTGTTTGGCTTGTTTCCTGAAGTTGAAGGCATTAACTAGATAAAGGAAGATCAAATATTTATCTGAATATGTATTACTTGAATATAGTCTTTTAATGTTTACTTAGTAATAATATATTGTTTATATGGTATTGCTTTTAAGTATTTTTATTGCATTTTCTTATTTAAGAGTTTTTTGCGAAGCTTTTAAATATGTATGAATTTTTTATTAATATGTATGAGGTGTGTGAATAACGGTATATGAACTTTTGATTGGTCTGATATTAATTAGGGGGTGGATCTTTTTAGCTTAAATTAAACTTCCTGACAGCATTTGTTATCCTTGAAAAAGTCTCTGAATAAGCAGAGACGAAAGCGCTTGGAAATACTGTGGCCTGATTTATTATTTTATGTGAATAAAGTGTGGTATTAATTGGAAACTTGGTTTTCTTTTCATCAACTTGCTGCTGTTTTCCTGAACCTGCTGATGTTTGAAAAGTTCATTGCTGGTACAGGATATTCAGATGTGAAATAAAATTGGTTACCCATCCCATCTGGCAATAATTTTAAGAACTGTAATCTATGACGGACTTTCTATCCTAGCTAGAGATCTGAACTTCAATTGCCCAAATAATTCATATATTTGCTGTGTATTTAGTGTTTTATGTCCATACATAAGTGAAAGAGGTCACACATCTAAACATTGCTACAGCTTTTTCACTGTTTTGAGAATTTTTCTCCTGCATCTATTAAGACTTTACTTATTTATGCAATCAGATTAGAAATGGCAACTGTGACTGCAGCACCATTACCCAATCACTAAAAGACTTAAATCTATCAGTAGTTGAATGCCTTTACTACAATCAGAATTTGACATTATTTCAGCTAATGTTATAATATTTATTTAATGTGTAATAACACCACTCAGTAGATAACTGTTACTGGCTTCTTTGTTAATTTAAGATGCTCTGTTACCGTGAAAAACTCAAGTGATTAATCTGGGGCAGCAATCGATGACTCCTAAAAAATTCTTACAGATGGTGGTTACTGTGTTGCCGGATACAAAAAAAAAGCTTCCACCATTTCTGTATCCAGTAAAAGTTCTTAATGAGAATTTCTGAAACCCAAAGCAATTCTTAATAAAGTCACATTTCTCAAAATAAAACTGGAACAGTCTCCGAACAATGGTAAAGAGCAAAAAACAAAAAAATACTAAAACCACTGTTAAGCCAGAAGGCAAGCCTTAAAACCACTCTTTAGCGTTAATATAACTTTATTCCATGCTTTCGTCAATTGCAATAGACTTCTTCAGAAATGAATTACACAAAATATATATGAACTTAAATACTTGAGATAAAATCATTCACTTCTGAAGAAGTCTATTGCTATTGAAGAAAGCATGAAATAAAGTTATATTAAGACTAAAGAGTTATTTTAATGTCACATTTCTCTTTTCCCAGTCTTAAACAACTCTTTTTTTTTAGTTAACAAAGTAAGGGGTTGTGAGATGAATCCCCAAAATTGAGACTTACAGGGGGCTTGTCACCTGCAAAAAAGAATTATTTAAATTGTTGTTAAATGTGTATCTGAAATAAAGCTCTTACTTCCCAAATACTATACGTACCGGAAAAAACATTCCCCGGGAGTCATGAAGCTTGCGCCAGGTGCAGGCGTAGCGTCGGCGTTCTAACACCAAATATGGCCACCGAGCGATTCAGGTACGAGCTGTTTCCACGTGCACTACCTGCGTATGCTACGCCCGCACAACTCCTGAGCCTTGTATGCTAATTACCCCATGTGCAGCAGTGTAGCATGCAAATGAAGGTATGTAACAATTCAGGAAGTGGTGCAGGTGTAGTGTAAGCATGCAGAAATGTAAACCGTAAAAAATGGTTTACATTTTTGAAAACATAAAATCAGAGCCATGAGAGTTGACCAAACACATGTATTACAATGTTAATATATGCCAATGGCTAAATATATTGCCACTGGCATAAAAAAATTGTACAAAATATAAAATTAACATTTAATATATATAATCGCACTATCGCAAAGTGGAAGCGCAGGGCAGCAGTGCGCAAAGGGGATCACAAGGAATATATAAAAATATAGAATAAAACCGCAATGAAACATATATCACGATTTCCCCATAATAGTCAATGGCAGGCATGCTACACCATACTCATGGCGCAAGGGTTGCTAAGGGGCAGTGACAGTGTTATGCGCAGTAGCTAGGTATTAGTAGGCAATGCCATGCAAATGAGAGGAGTAATAGTGAATTGCAGATTCCCAGCTGATGTAAGGATGCACCTCACAGCGTAGCGTTGTAACACCGAGGTGAGCCCTTGAGATAAAGATGACATCAAGAGAGGGGTGTGTCGCCATTGCTGTAAGCACATTGGAGCATTGCTAAACCGGTCTGCCCCTAGCTAGGCAAAGCTGCAGGATAGGGGTGTGTCCAATTGCCCATAGCTATGCTTAGCTGAAGGTACACAAGGTAACCGAGTATGCATGTGAATGGAGATGAAAACACGCATAAACCCGGTAAACGGGTATGTGCATCGCGCACTGCAGCTGAAACAGGAAGGATATAAGAAAGAAATAAGGAAATGCTGCAGTAGTGAAATTGGAGTACAAATGACTAATTAACACCTAGGAGCCTACAGTGGGCCATTGACAACATCTAACAGGCTGCAAGCAGCTACCTGCAGAACAGGGAAGGGGAGGGGCTGTACTGCAAAGAAAACAGCAAAGTGTCAAAGCAGAACAAAAGCGATATGCAGTATATCAGCTACAAGGCACATTTCGCCATGACTGGGTAAGGAAATTACAAAACAAGAAAGATGGCAGGCGGGTGCATGCCTGATAATGGGAGGGGTTCCAGGTCTAAAAGTGAATTAAAGGGCAACAGATTAATCAAGGCAGGCAAGTAGATCTCCACAGTAAAGGCCCCACACTTGCAGTACTCATTGCAAAACCCATAATTAAGACACGCAGCAGCTGGAACAGTTCATACACACCCACTTACATCAGGAGCATCCATAGCACAATACTATAAAGTGTGAAAGCACCTCACATACATTTGTGTATTCCCATACACTCTGCACCAGTGATGTATACAGACGGGGAACTTTTATTATGTACGTGTTAGGGGCTGCCATAGCTTTGATCCACCAGCATGTGTTGGAGACTGAAGGTGGTGTGGAGGATGATGCACATGACCACCGCAGGCACCAGAGGAGGAAGACAGTGTTCAGACCCAGGGTAACCTACCAGGGGCTACATGATCTGGAGATAGTAGAGCATTACAGGGTGGACAGGGACACCCTACAGCAACTTGTGGAGCTGTGCCGGCCATGCCTCAGAGCCAGAAAAAACAGAGGGGAACCCATCCCAGTGGATACGAAGGTATGTGTAAGCCTGAGAATACTAGCTACAAGTACCTTTCAAAGACCAACTGGGGATATCATGGGTATCTCACAGGCATCAGCTTCCAGGGTACTACCAATTCCTGGATGCCATGTTACCGCATGCCAATGAGCACATATACTTCCCCCGAACGCAGGAGGAGTTGGCCAGCAATATGTGTCTCTCCCACCGTGTGGCAGAATACCCGGAGGTACTGGGTGCAATAGACTGCACTCACATACACATCAAGTCACCATCCGGTGAGCAGGGTAGGCGCTACATAAACCGCAAGGGATACCCCTCCATCAACTGCCAGGTCATGTGCAATGCCCAAGGCATTATCATGGATGTGTGTTGGCAGCCCTGGAAGCTATCATGACTCCCACATCTGGCATGCCTCACAGCTGTATTGGTTATTTGCCAGGGGGGACATCCCAAATGGCCACCTGGTGAGGGATGCTGGCTATGCACTGGAACCGTGGATGACGACTCCCATCAGAAATGCACACAAACCTATGCAGGAACGCCATAATGAGGCACACGCACAAACCAGAATCATCATAGAGCGTGTGTTTGGGATGCTGAAATCACAGTTCCGTTGCTTGGACATATCTGGAGCCCTGCAGTACTCTCTTCATATTGTGTGCCATGCTACACAATATGGTCCTGCAGAAACAGCTGCAGCTGGGACAGAATTGTGAAGGCCCTCACAGTCCACCACCACTGCCAAGGGCCCCACAGGCACAGAGGTATTCAGACCACCAACACCCTAAGCCAGCCCCAGTAGGCAGACGAAGGCGTGCCCAGTATGCCCATGCCTTGGCAAAGAGGGAACATATAGCACACACACTGACAGTGTAGGCACCTAGGGACTGACACCTTTCTCCACCTGCACACACAGTAAAAATGGATGGCACACACAAGACTACCTGTAAATTGTCATATACAGGCAGTCTACTGAGTGCATCCAGCATAGGCAGCCCTCAACTATTGCACACACAACAGCCATTGGCACAAGGCAAGTCAACACCTGAACAGTAAATTAAGCTATCAGCATATGCAGATACTGTATGTATAGATTCATAGGTAGGTACTTGGCCAACTGCCAGAGGCCATTCATAAGGCCAGCCAAAACGTGTCAACGTTTGCCACACCATTGATTCATTAATCGTCGCTCTGTGGAGCAGAGCCAATGGCAGGATCCCTGGGGTGCATCTACTGATCCCCATCCACCCTTCAAGGTTTCTCTTGCAGAGTGTTAGTGAGGGGCTCTGTATAATGTAGTTAGGGATGTTGTTCCAAAGTATGGGGAGTGTCTGTGACAGGAAGCTGTCCCTCCAGCATCTTCTGGTTATTGTTGTGGCAAGGTCAGCTCACTACAGTGTGTGGCCCACTATGACATGGATTCACATAGGTGGAGCATATCCATCAAGCCTGAGTTTGACATGGCTGTGTTGGTCAGTGGAAATCATCTCTGGGTAAACGAGATGCCACTGAGTAAAGCAGGAGTTTATTCAGTCCGGCTGCATAGGCCATATGTTGGAGGCCAGTATTCCCCTTGGTAAGGTACATTCTTGGACCCCCTCAGCTGTTGGACGTGTCCTCTGAGGTACATCCCACATGGGTTATTATACCCTATGATGGGACTGATGAGTGATGAGTAAAGGGGCAATATAACCCCAGTATGTCTAGATGGGAAACCTTTAGTAGTCAGATGGCCTACAAAGAAGGATGTCCTAACTACTGTGGAGATATGATTGTCACAGGGGAGATCACTATCTACCTTAGTCCCCAGATACCCCATTACCTCGTCTGTATTAAAGTGGCTGCCGCTCATGTGTTAATATGTGGGTGCCAATTCCACAATGGAATGACCATGCAGTTAGTGCCACTTAGCTGGAGGCCGTGTCGTTGGCACCCTGTGACATTCTCTGTGAGGCCCCTTGAGGGATATCCATGTCAGCTGGACTATCAATCATGGCTTAAAGTTTGCAGCTATTGCCAAACATGGTCTGACATAGTCCACCTGTATTTGCCTGTACATCTGAGATGTATATGCCAAACAGTAGGGCTCCCAGCACTGAGTCCTGTGGGACATCAGTCCTGACTGTTCAAGAGTTGGATCTGGAGACCGCTAGTCGTACCATGTGAGTTCTGTGTGTAAGTCCGTTGGCAACCCAACCTGTGATGTATGGGTGAATGTACAGGGTGGTGTGTTTAGCAATAATACCTGAGTGGGGCAAAGTGTCAAAAACCTTGGTGAGGTCCAGGTAGTATGTGTGAACCACCTCCGCTGTCATGTAAAGTCTTGGTGACTGTATGTAAGACGTCAAACAGGTCAGTAGGCATGAACTGCACTCAACCAAGCTGACCTGGGTTGGGTCACATGTTCGAAGGTTACCAATGTCATTGTCAATGAGTGCCATGAGGATGCGAACCATACCACTGCAGACCAGGCTAGTCAGGCTTATGGGGTGGTAGTTACCATGGTCATTTGTGATTTCACTGTGATGGAGTGGAATAACCATTGCCACGTGCCATTGTATTGGGCATGTAGCATTTGGAGAGGCAGAGGTAGGATAGCTTAATTAGGTGGGGGGCAGGTTGTCTTGTACAGTTTGCAAGATGCAGTCTGGGTCAACATCTGCCTCCACTGACGCTGTGTTCTGCTGTTACAGAGGGCCATTTCCACCTGTGTGTCTCTGATAATTGGGATACTGTACCTTTCGGGTAGTGTTGTGGGCTCTTTAGGGGGTGAAGTATGCACCGAATGTATCTGCAAGGATGTTGGTGATATCAGTAGCGTCAGCATATTTTGTGCTATATTTCACCAGCACAGTGCAAATCTGTGTGTCACCACGTAGATCCTTGACACAGCAAAAGAAGGCTTTGTGGTTATTTTTCGAATCCTTGCGTATTCTCCTGCTGATGTTAGCCTTGGATGATGTCATGAGGGACCTACGTATCATACTAATAGTGGTCACGGATGTCTGCCCTTCATGGGATTTGCTGTGTGTCTGGAACACTGTCCTACATCTGTAGTATAGCCTGTTTATTGCAGAAGTCCACCAGACCGGTGTTCTTGTCTAGGAGGAGTGAGTCTTGGTTTACCAGCGATGGCAAGATCCATACATCCATGTAGGTGCTTACAGACTGCATTTGTAAATCTGTCTGTAGCTTGAGCAGTGTTTCCCCTTAGCGTGGGGGCTGTGAAACCCTCCAACCCTGTCACTAATAGTGTAAATTTAGCTGTGGGAAAGGTATACACTGTGGTATCTGTGGGTGGGGGAGATGCTAGGGTGTGGAAAGAGTGAATAGTTCATGGTCAGACCTAATCAGTGATCGGTTAACCTCTACTGTGGTGCACCTGTTGCCCAAGTTGGTGATGACCACATCTAGTAGTTTCCACCCCAAGTTAGGGAAGTTACCACCTGATACAAGGCATATGAAGTGATACATTCCAGGAAGCACTGGTCCTGGAAATCAGTACCGGAGTACGTTTCCCAGTTAATGGTATGGTAGTTGACATCGACCAATGCCAGGGTGTGCGTTAGGACTGTCGTGTTCTCCACTGTCTCCAGGTAGGTGGAGTGGAGGTCATGGAGGGTGATCCGTAGCAGGCCACATTCCACATTGCAGTTGTGGCTGATGTTAGCTGCACATGGATGATCACAGAGGTATCATGCTGCCCCACTAACCTAGAGGTGTAGGTATCCCTGATGAATATGGATACAGCCCCTCCATGTCTGTCAGTCCATGTTCTGTGGCTGAAATGCATAGTATGGGTTGTAGTCTGACTGGTGTGCTTTCAGGAGCCTTAAGACAGATTTCAGTTAATGCACAGATTTTGATGCTGTCCATCCAGTGAAGTGCTGTGAGTGCATGCATGTTGTGATCACAACCCCTGGTGTTGAGTAGCTTAAACTTCATTGAATCTGCTATTGTGATGTTTACAGAGCTGGTATTCACCTTCGAGACTCTCCTAAATAACGAACCATGGGGACGCCAATAGCCTTGGTCAGTATTCCAAAGGGTAAGGCTGACACATAAGTCGGTATAGTATCAATGCATGCATGTTCCCCATCTGTGGTTGTTTTTTATCTCTCCTGTAGGTAACCTAGTGGTAAGCAATAGAAAGCCTTAAACTTATACAAGTCTTCTAGCTACCAAGATAGGCTTTTGGAGTGACTAAGTATCAGTGTTCTGTATGTTCTTGCTGTACTCAACTGTTTCCTGACTACATGGTGAGTTCACACTGTATATTGTGATCTGAAGGTTTGTTTATTCACATATTATGGCTGTGACGGCTGCATGTTAGAGGTTCAAAGATAGCCTACTATCTATCTGCCCAAGGGCAATTAGAAGCATAGCAACAGTGTGTTGGCCTTCCCCACACCACACCACTGATGAAGTAAATGAGCCTCTGTCAAGCATAGCGAATGAAGCCTTTCCAGGCAGAGTTGCTGGAAGCTGTTGAAGACTGGGGTTGTGGAGGGTGTTAAGGGCACTTAGTGATCTAAAGAGTGCATGTTAATGTGGCAATTCAACACCATTCAATTCCCCCAACAGGTCTTGCAGCTATCAAATTGGACAGGCTCCCCCACCCCCTGGTTGTATTGTTCTGGGACACAAGATCCCAGGGGTATATAGTCTGTTACCCATTCACACAACAAGGTTTCCCTTGAAGTGTGTCAGTGAGGGGCTATGCCTAATGTAATTAGGAATGTAATGTATTGTCTCACAGTACATTTGTTATATGTTGTTATTTCAAGAGTACGTGAAGCTCAGTGAGTTTGGGGGCTCCCGCCCTTTGCTTAGCCTAGCTTACACATAGAAATCATCTAAATAGGAAACAGGCGGAAGCAACGTTAATGTCAACAGTGTAATGGTTACAGCATCTGCATAGTATCTGTGCATTCAAGGTTACAATCCCAATAAAAGCAGGGATGTTTATCATCTGCAAAAGTATACCTTAAACACAGCTTGCATATATAGGTAGTAATCGTCTGTATAATAAACATACGAATCACCCATATAAACCCATGTGTGCAGGAGAGTACAGTCAACAGAGAATGTAATGTCATGTCAGCACATAGTGAAATGTTACGTCACTGACAGGTATATATCCGGAGTAGTTAGCGGATGTGGCTGTGTTTGCACGCACAGGTTATACGTTACAACATTTGTTTAACTGTGTTTAACTGCTGCTATAATATCACACAAACACTTTTAAACATGCTTACAACTGCTTAAATGAGCCTTATTCTGCAGTAAAAAAACATTCGTAAAGCATCGCAGGTGTCGCACCCATGACCATGCACACTATAGTCATGGGACGTACCACTAAGCCATCCGAGGTATACACATGTTTAATGGTCTTGAGACTACACCTTATACCATATGCATTTCACTGTAATGATCACAAATGGGACAGTGACTTTGTGTATATATGTACAGTACATTGTAATGTGCTGTAGTTTGTGAACCAACACATTCCAGTCTACAGATGTATTACTGTTGCAAACTAATACAATATATATATATATATATATATATATATATATATACATATATATATATATATATATATATATATACACATATATATATATATATATATATATATATATATATATAAATATATATGTCAGTGATGTCTGCACACAATATATATATATATATATATATATATATATATATATATATATATATATATATATATCTGTATATACATATATAGTTACATCAATAGCCATATATATAAGCATCTATAAACACACTTCGTGACACAGAAGCACTCCAAAGGAATTGGAGTGTACACAAAACACATGCAGCTTTGGTACTATAAACTTAAACCTCGACACGGCTATTAATAGGACGTGCTGGAGGGATAGATTCATCACCCAAAGACTCCCTATGCTGTGGAACAAAATCCCGGTATATGTGAGGCAGAGCACCTCGCTGGCCTTGTTCAAGAGAAATCTTGACCAATGGATGGGAGATCGCAGATATACCCCAGGGATTACCTCAGTGTCACTGCTCGACAGAGGCACAGCAAAATAATGGGTATAGTTCCCCATACTAAAGGGGTGGTGTAAGCCACAAAACTATGGGCTAGGCTTGTAAATGCCCTCGGGCAGATAGCCTAGTATGAACCTATGAACCTATAACAATTAATATTAACCTAATTCACCATAGAAGGGGTGGTTGCTGTGTATGTGAAGATTGGGGTGGGGGAGGAATGATGGGTAATGCAATCATGCATCAAGGAGGGCCTAGGTCGGATGTCCAATAAGTGAACTGGAGGGGCATACATGGAGTATGGGGGCAATATACAAAGGACACAAAGCAAGAACCTTACTCATTCATAATACACCCTATCATGTCACATTGCAACATCTACTTTCACAAACATATGAACATTAACATGTATCAGACATATGTACACCAACTGACTGTCACATTTGTTTTCAGTAGTGAGGAATGTCTGTAGTACAATGTACATTCTAAACACCATAACATTCGTGCATATCTCAGATGCCTTAGTGGTAAAGTCAGTGACTGTGGTGTTCATGGTCCCGGGTTCAAGACCGGCAAGGGCTGTTAGGTTATTTTGAGGGTAAGAATAAGAGCTTTTGGATGCAGGTGGATTAAAGCACTCTTAAGCAGTTGTAAGCGGGTTTTGACGTGTTTGCGCGATGGTAAGCAGCGCTGAAACACGGAAAATGAAGAAGCACTTCACACGTTTGACCTTTGCTTAACGTCGTGCAGACCACAGGCAAACCTGCTCACAACCATGTAAATGTGCGTTATTCACACTTTCCCTACCAGTGCCTACTCTGAGAGGTAAAATAATAACACCTTCCAGGAGTAGAACCGGCAACCATGGGATGTACGTATCCCAGTTGTGTATGCAGACAGGTTAAAACACAAAAGGGAGGAATGTGTTGAAATAGGACAACCCGCCATGTACCCAATTAAAGGTGTATGCTCATACATAGATATATAGATACATATATTTATATACACACACATATATATATATATATATATATATATATATATATATATATATATAGAGAGAGAGAGAGACATATATATATATATATATATATATATATATATATATATATATATATATATATATATATATATATATAGAGATATATATATATATATATATATATATATATATATATATATATATAGGTTAAAAACATCTGCACATCTATGGATGTACAGATAAACATATGCAATAATGTATATATCTATATACATATACACACACACACATACATAAATAAATATATATATATATATATATATATATATATATATATATATACACACACATACATACATATCTGTAGACAGCATCCGAAGTGGTCATATCTGAGTATAACATGGACCATAGCAATCACACATTCCATCTTCCCCCCAAACAATATGAACATAACATATGATGAGCATATGCCAATACACTATTAAAAATATGTTCTATGGACACAGCCACCAACACATCTGCAATGACTGCAAATATCCATGACAGAATTACGCAGACAGCTTTCATTCTGCAAATCTTTATTACATTCCAATGTATTGCCAAAAGGATTCAAGGACTAACTGCATGCTATACAGGAAGCATTTAATAGTGCCTTAATGAATCAGCCTGCAATTACCATTGTATTAGTCCACTAAGGGATAGGTGTTCACATAGGGAAAGAACACCCACACACATATAGATGTTGAATAAAAGGGGTTCCTACACACCTGCATGTGCTATGTACATCCACCATCTACCCCACAACCGAAATAATTACATCAATACATACTGTCATACCATAACCAATTATGCAACTACTGTACAACATCTGCTGAAACATTAACATACCTGGACACAGACACACTAACATGGCCCTATGTGAAATAGTTGCCGTTATACAATTGAACAGCTGCTGATGTAACAGGGTTTGTATGAACTAATCCCGGTTCAGAGAGTTGAAAGGTTCGTCCACCAGGAAGTTTTACCGAGTACTGATTATTAGCACAGTATGATACAAAGTAACACCACACTAAATATGTCTGGTAAGCATACTGTAAACCCCCTAACATTATATGCATAGCTATGCAGCCTTGAGCTGGTCAAACAACCTGGCCAGACTGAAACATATGCAGAAGTATTAGGTACAGACAAACCCTGCACGAGTAGCAATGTTCAGAAATATAACAGCAGTACTCACATTTAGACCAACTCCTCCAGGCATTACACACAATATATTACTGTTCGTCTCCATACAGCTGTTGCAATAGATTCCAAACAAAACTTCCATGCTGTCTTCCTCACAAGTAAGGCAAAGGGACAACGCCCAAGTGGAGTACTCAGTTATACTCCACTGTAGCCATGGTACAGTTATACTCCACTGTAGCCATGGTACTGGCTAAGGCAGTAGCAGCGCAGCTGATGTGCATGTAATTAGCTACTTAGGAACACCAACTGGCCATCGGGATGGCACATGTTACTGATCTGTAACTATAAAAGGTTGCCTTGTCACACATTCAAACCATCTGTATCTACCTGTAGGACAGTACAAAACACTGAAAGACGAACCGAATACAAGTATTACACTAGTTAATAACACCTCCGATTACTAAGACAGTATGTATAACATGTAGTATGTCTGTGTATGCAGTATCTGTACTGTAAGAATTACAGTGTAATCAATGCATATAGTGGAAATAGCTATCTTGTAGCGATGTAGTGTTGAGCAGTAGTAATGCTTGTAGTATTCTATGTGTGTACTGCTGTAGGTCACACGGCACACTCCACATACACCACAAGGGATGATATGAGCTTGGAACCCACCAATTCGCTTCCAGCCACTGTCAGTGTCAGGATTGGTCCAACAAGTATGTGCTATAACAGGGGATAGTATATAGTCGATATATTCTAACAGTCGACATATGTATGGGTGTATAAGTAAGATGAACATGTTAAAGGTGGGCTTACCATGCAAATATGGTGTGCATTGTGGGATATTGTGTCAATAACTGTGTAATGTACAGTATTCTAAGCAGATCTGTATTCTATTCTACACAGCAGTTCTGTTATGTTATGCAAACAGTAGTTATGTCTATTGGCAATTACAATACTCAATGACAGGATACATATCATTAGTATTCATCTGACAGGTTAGCAGCACGATAGCAAAGATAATTGGAAGAGCCAGGTAACTATCCATGCACATAACACATGTAATATCCACCTCTCTACTATCGTTTGCAAGCAATAACAGCTGTGCATGTGTACATGTTATGCAAATGTGTAGTGACCCTTGTTAGAGGGCTGGGCCAAATGGCTATGTGCACAACTACATAGAGTGGATATTGAGAGTACAGACACACTGGTTGAACTATCAGGTTTGTGTAGCCCAACCTCTCATTGCCAATCTAACAGCCGCCTGCACATACTGTATGTAGGGTAGTGCACAGCACTGGTAATGAAACAGGTTGCACCTATAACTCCAGTGTAACATCTGCAGTAGGAGTGTAAAATGTGGGAGACAGCTGCCCGTGTGTAATAGCCGCATCATAGGTGATGGCTCAAACTAACTGATTATATCCTGATCATGTTGATAGTCGCATCAGAGCCTATTGATACATGACTCTGTTTGGAGAGTGGGTGTCTGTGCCCAACAGAGTTCATGGTCCTGGTGCATATGTGAGTATATACCCAGAGAAGGAAACAGACCTGTAGACATTTGCATCATCTGTAATCAACTAACAGGATATGATGTGCTCCTCAGAGGAGGACTGCTGCTAAAGGTAGCTACAATGTTTCCGTAATAGCCAGTGTTGTCACGGTCATAACACAAATATTTACATGTGAGCATCACTGTCTAAAACATCTTCATAGGCAATACGTAAACTAAATACAATACTTGGCACTTGTAGTACTGACTGCTCATACAGGCATGTCCACTAGTCAGCTACTGGTGTTTCCTAATTTCAGCTTTGTGTATGTGGCCATCCTGGGGGAATGTAATCTCCATGGCATGTACACTGCAGACCCACCTAACACCACACCCCACACATTGTCTGAGATGCAGCTACAGGGGTAAGCTGGAAGGCAGCCCAGTCTACAGCCATGACTGGACTGGACAGTCATGAGGTGTAGGTTAACACATGCAGCTCATCAACACAACCAACACATACCCCTACCAGAACACAGTAAAGACACCCACACACACTACCGAAAATCACACACATTCACAGACGCATCTAAATATCTGGCCAAACAAGTAACCCCCCAAGCAGGAAGAGACAGACACCTAAATACACAAACTGTATGACACAGTTTGCATAATTGTGCCACACCTCTGAACACAAGACTGGAAACATGCCCAACAGTACTCATTTGTGAATGCAAACTCTAGCACTATGTTACACACCGACCTATACGAGGGCATACCTACTCTGTCAGCTGCCTGTCTGCCATGATTAGTCACATACTCATACACTCAGACCACCTTTAGAACTATACACATGGCTCTGGCATATTGCATGTTGTTGTGCAGGACCTGTGATGCAGTAGCCTGGACTGCATGGAAACACATGTAGGAACTGTCAGGTCTTGTAGCCCATGCAGGTATGTCCCAAGGCCTGGGTAGCATTCTGCCACTGGCCAGAATGATACTGCAGTACAGGGACAATTGTCTAGTGT
Organism: Protopterus annectens; assembly: GCF_019279795.1. Taxonomy (NCBI): domain Eukaryota; kingdom Metazoa; phylum Chordata; order Ceratodontiformes; family Protopteridae; genus Protopterus; species Protopterus annectens. The sequence goes on from NC_056730.1 coordinate 383,051,288, forward strand.
AGTGGTGCATGTCACAGGGTATCCAGTATCTGTCATCCTAGGATAACATGGTTGACAGACCATGATGCCTTGCCAGACAGGGCCTGCACCTGTCACCCCTGGGAATCTGGATACTGCCTAGGGTTCATGCTTCCCCTATAGTGCCTTCATCATGCACAGTTCAAGTGAGGGTCCGCTGCTGTTACAGGGACAGCCAAGCAATAAACTGCGGGTCTCGCTACACAATGATACATGTCAGAAACACTATACGGGCACACATATGTCAATCCCTAACATGGAGAACATATCTGTGCAGTGGCAGAGACATGTTTCAACGCTCCGGAGAACACACCTGCATGACCATATTATAACACATACCTCACCTCTTGCCCACTATCCTTTATTGGAACACACACTACCTGAAGGATATGTACACCCCCACGCTAATTGCACTTGCATAACATCAGCTGCATTATGCTGAGCAACTACCTTTGTACCAAAGTGGAATTCAAAATGCACCTTGAGACAGATCACCCACCAGGCCGCGGACTTCCCAACTGTCATAATGTACTGTAATGGGGAAGATTAGGTCCAAGACAGAACCATAATAATGGCTACTCTGAACTATTCCAGTATGAACTGGGAAGACTCCTCATGTACCAACACCTGCGCTTAATGCATGTTGGATTCCATTGACCTCATTGACCTGGATCAAAGTAGTCATACAAACAGGGCTAACAGTATGCTACACATAGTTAGTCTCCAATGCCAATGTTATGTTTCCTAAGAGCAGAGTGGTGAGTGCCATGGCACCCATGCAGATGGACAATGCATGTGCAAATGCTGAATCCTACACAAATGAACCTTAAGCAGTCACATATATGCAGTGATTGTGCCACTGAAACAGAACCAGGATTCAACCCAACACATACAAGAAGGCAAACCGATGGTACCATGCTTTAAACTGTACCACAGAAGGTAGTAACTGTTGCAAGAGTGAACACACATGAGTATAGGTGATCCCTGGTCAGCCTCAGTAAGATGCAGATACACCATATAAAACCACGCAAAGCTACTGTGAAACTAATCAGCCACATATTATGAGGCCAAGCACAGGGCATTCTATAGCTGTGTCATTAATCGTAATGGCAATGACAAGACCTGCCGTGCTGCACAGCATTATGGCATGGGAAGTACTGCACCTACAGAAATAGCACCTGTTCATCCAGATAGGGTCTCAGAGAACCTAAACCCACTCCCACCTCTCCCCCACTCCCAACAGATACACTTAGTAATATATCCATGTACACTACTGGGCCCCTGTACTAATGACTATGCAAGTTCAAGCTGCACTCTCTAAAGCCATGCATACAGCTTTCATGGGACCTGTCAACATCCCAGGGTGTATCCTACACAAATGTAAGAACATTCAGCTATCCATATACACATCATGGTCAATCATAGCTCCATGTCAGGCTGTGTACACACTGAATGGTGCACAGCAACAGTTATCACACCCCATAAAGGGGAAGACACCATTGATAATGGGACATAGTGCACAACTACCCTGCTGAGTCTGGTCTGAACAGCCATGAACCGTGGTCAATGTAATTGATGTACTCGGTACAGATGTAGATGACAGTAGGGTTGATTCACACTGCATATCATGACCTTGCCAGGTCATAGGACACCATCACCCATAGTGTGTTCAAGCTACACTCAGTAAACTAGGTGTATATTCCTATGTCACAGGAGTGGTTTGCAACTGGACTGCTGGCAGAACCCACACTACAGAAGGTGTCCGATGAATACATGCACATCAAACCAGTGCCAGCCACAGTAATACAGGGGTCATTCCTGGTACCCCCCCCCTTTGGTATCTATACCACATAGACTAACACAGAAGGCATCAGCCTACTGATGTCTGCAAATGACTATGAACTAGGAGCAATAGTCGACTCATTGTGCACTGAGTTCAACATACAGAAGGGCCTTAGTGTGTCAGATGTGTGGTGTGTGATGTATGGCCACATTCTGACAGCTTAGTATTGCATTGTCATCTCCTATGTTACAAACCCTGTACCCATTAACTACCATCTAGGCAGTGGTCAACATAATGGCAACTGTGTGTATGAGATGCAGCTGGACAGTACTTCCCTTTGATAGTTACATTACCGCAAAAGACAGGTAGTCATATGTGGCACCCCTAATCATGACAGGGTGCCATCCAGGAATATAGAGATAACTGCTCAGCCATACTCAACACCCATGTGACCCATAATAGATCACATATTTCCTTTAAAGGTTATTGCCCATGTGTAGATGGCCTACACTGCCCTTCACAATCCTTAGCTGCACTATGTAGCATGCAGCCTACCCTGAATAAAGCCATGTCCAACCCAGAGGTGTTGGACATGCTACACTTAACACATCCTGATCCCAAATAAACACATACGTCATGGACATCCACCTTTCTAGTACAAGGATCACAACATGCCTGACAGATCCCTGTCCCATACACTTAACATACTCTTGCCATACTATGCATCCCTGTCCAGCGAAGCTGCACATCGCCCCCCCTCTGTGACATGGTGTGATGACCGCATGCCAAATATATCATTAATCATGTGTATCAGTTCTGTGACACTGCTTGAACTGGCCACTGAAACTTACCTGTCTGTTGCCTACAGCTAGGTAACCTGCCTGCCTAGACTCATAAATGGCCCAGGTCATATAGCCTACTAGATCACTATGACCATACATGCTATAGTTGATATCCAACCCTGCAAATACCAACAGGCTATCTATTGTCTCATGTGTTACACATGTGCAACACAGGCAATACATGGCAGGATGCTACACAGCTGTACAGTGCCACGTAGATGTATATGGCAAAACACATACATGCTTGCAAGTCTGCAGGGTCACAGGTCATGTCCCTAACGGCTATGTATGACTATATATGTGGCATATACACAGCATTAAGGTCGACTGCATTAATGTGAACACATCAAGTCATGTGCTGATAAATAAAGACACCACTACAGGCAATCAGACATGCCCACGTTAAGACATCCACATGGTGTATGAGCAATGTCATCACATGACACACACATATATGGCGATAACATCACATCACCAGTACGTGTCAAATGTGTGTGACTTATACATGTCAGTGGTGTTAGTGTCATGTAGAGTTACAAAGACGTATTTGTAATCTTAATAAATGGGATACACATGTATGTTCATCTGTACTGCTGTACTCCTCTGTGAGTTACTGTGACCTGTTCCCATTGTTATGTCTTCCAGGTATGCCACGTAGCAGACTGCCACTGTACAGCCGTTTGGAGGATGAGGTCCTCATCCCATACCTCCTCGACAATGACACAACACTCTTCAGCCATGCGCCACAGGATGCACAGCAGCGAGATGCCCTGTGGGAGGAACTCTGCAGGAGGGTAAATGATGTTGGCGGTCACAATCGCACCTATCAGCAGGTGTGCCGAGACTGCACTGACCTGATAAGACAGGCGAAACAGTGTGCTAATGCAATTGGCAGGGAACAAGGTGCAACCGGTAGGGGTGCCACTTACCCAGCCCCCACTCACACGTACCGAGGAGCTACTGGCCAACCTGGGGACAACTGCAGACCTCCATCCACAAGCTTTAGCTGGTATTGTGGAGGTGGGTGTCTCTCAATCACCGAGCCTGGAGTTGCCTGGTAAGGAACAACTGCACATAAAACACAACTATATATCACATAGTTACAAGTGTTACTGTACAATATGTAATGTAACATCATATGCAAGGCATGTATGCACACATGCCACATACTATAGTCACTACTCTACGTATGCACAGATGTGCATACTCCACAGTATAGTGTATTGTACTGGCTTATGTGCTAACATGGACATTGCACCCTGTAGCTATCATACAGGTGTGGATAATGATCTTACTGCTGTGCCACCCCTGTTAAGGTACCTCTGCCATTTTGCAGCGACAGCAGCCTGTGTCAGGTGAGATTGTTATTATTTACCAGGCCTGATAATGCATGGAACATATTAATGCATGGAACATATTAATAGTATGCTATCTGCCAAACACACGTACACATAATGTATGGTGGTCCTGTTAATGGACACTGGTCAGACCTGCAATGCATCACACTGTTTACCTATGTGAAACAATTGAAGACTATATGAAACACCTACAATAAACCTTCCAAACTGTCATTGCCAGATGTGTGGACAACAGTGACTACAACAGTGGAGGTGTGTTCCACTGTAGTGACAGGTACTACATAGCATTACACATGTTGGGAATACAAACAGTACTGTACAGAGAGCATATTTGTGCACACACACTAAATGTGTTGGAGCTGGAGTATGCCTGACCCACAGGATACACCCTTGCAAAGTATACCCTTGCTATGAATGTCCCACAATGTCATGTGCTATCAGACATGTCTATGACATGTAGTGGGCTGAATGCAACACTGCTCAACTATCCTGCAAAACATGTCTCACATCCCATACATACCACCCTTTGTCTGCATAACCCTGTCCTCAGTGGAGCATATGACATCTATGGGTGTATGTCATATAAGATAACACTGACATGTGAAATAAGATGGCCATCACAACCATTGGACTGAACATGTGTACACATGGCCCTGGAGGATGGCCAGAGACATGAAGCAACACTCACAGTAGAAGTGATGTACATGTGTGTACACCCTGTTGTACATTGGTTCGACACAATACAACTATGGCCTTTGTGTAACAGTGATACTGCAGATGGGAAACACTAAACATCATACAGGCCTGTGCACAGCGTGTGTAGGTAAAACATGTAACCACCACATAACATGTCTTGAACATCTGGAGTGTGACGACATGGAGGCATTCACCTATACAGTATCCAAATACATACATGTGTTGCACAACATACACATACATCCACATCAAGCCACAGATACAGTACATTCACCTTGCTGGTGTCAGACATCACTGTCATGCCTGCTCCTCATGTGTGTGAGGTACACAGATGGCATGTGGGACACAGAGTAAGTGTAAGTTAGCCATGTGTGGGCATAGTTGCCAGGTATCAGTAATATGGTTGTAGATGTGCAGGGGTGTCAGCCGTATACCCATCTTTGACCTGTGTCACACATTCCACATTAGGGTTTATTGTGTATACACCTCGGTGACGTGGGTCACATTCTACATTAGATATGTATTGTATGTGAACATAGTCATGGCTATGAACTGTGTCAGTAGCTCACACTGTATAGCAATTGTGAAGCCACATGATGCCCTGCAATGGCTATGCACATCAGCTCAATGTGCAGTATGTTCCTGCATATTTGTAGGGTGGACAGACAACACTACATCAGCTGAAGGCCCATGTTAGTATAACACATCCCTGCATTGGGACACCATTACCGTATTGTAGATTAGAAAGGACACCATTGTGTTACACTTGTATGCATGTCATTCAACACGTCAGCAGAAGACATGTCATACTACATGTGACTGGCAAGGTCATATGCCACAGAGCAGGCCGGTGTACTGTAAACCTGTGCTGGTCTGTGACACCACTGCAAAGTAGGGAAAGCCATATCAAACGTGTGTACAGCCACATGCACAATGTCTACACTCAGCTCAGGGGTAGGAATAATGTTGAACAGACATGCACTGCTTTGGGGGAAATATGCAAGCTAGGGCTCAAGCAAATATAGTATGCAGTCGACATACCCTGCAGCTCATGTCCTCACACATAGGGGCGGTGGCCAACACAGAGCATCAGTGGCAGATGTACAAAGGTCAGCGATGGTCTGTTAACATGTGGTGTATGTTGCACACACCATGGCAGTGCAGTGCAATGGTGCAAAGTGCATGCATTGTGTTGCAGGTATGGGACATAGGCTACTAACACAAATGGTGCAACACAGGTATGTATGCTAACCACCACTATAATTATGCAAGGTGCATGCTGTCTGCTATAACACATGCATGCTGTTGTGTGCAACTCAGGGATATATAAGTACCACTATAATTGCCTACACTGAAACTATAATTGTCTAAGCTGACTGCCATCTGCCATATCACCTGCACGTAGCGTGTGTGTCAATGTGTGTCAGAGTGTGTCTGTCTGTGTGTGTGTGTCTGTCTGTGAGTCTGTGTGTCTGTCTTTGTCTGTCTGCATGTGTGTGCCTGTATGTCTGTGTGTCTGCCCATCTGTCTGTGTGTGTGTGTGCGTGTGTCTGGTATAACTTGTAATGTACAGTTCTTGTCTTCCCCTCACAGGTTGATGTAGGTGCGTTGCCCTCCTGCAGTCCACCTGATGTTAGTGTCCCCACAGACTTTAGCAGTGATGATGATAGTATGATTGAAGCACAGGCAGGGTTGCCAGGGGCTGCATCTGTGCCATTGTTTGCCATTCCACCTGTCTCTCCCTCATCTTCGCACACAGTTCCCCTGCCTGCACATACTCCATCACCACCGGCCATAGAGAAAGGACAGTTGGTGGGTGGTAGCATGGAACAGGGAAGTGTGGTGACTATGGAAGGTGTGCCTGAACACCATGATCTCAGTCAACAGACTGGTGATGTCCCACACAAGCATGTACCCAGCGCTGCTTGTAGGAGGACCACTGACCAACATGCCCCTGCAAGACCAAGCACATCAACTGGAGTGACCAGACGCATGTTTTGGGCTGTAATGGAGGCACAGGCACATGCTGAACGGCACAACAGAGAAGTTCTGAGGCATCAGAGGGCTGCTGTCTGTTCATTAACTGACAGCATCCAGGCACTTGCAAATGCTCACCATCATCTTGCAGATGTGTTGGATTGACAAGTGGGTGACATGGTGGGAGTCCCTGACCGTGGCATGTCAATCCTCGAGCGTGGAATGTCTGTGCTGGAACATCTGGTGGGAGTGAGGCGTCGGGTAAGTGGACGTAGGTCAGCTACATCACCTGTTGAAGGTCTATGTGAACATGCTACTGCACATGCCCGCTCCCATAGTAGTGGTAGCAGCAGCAGTGCAGCTGGTGCTGTGCAGTCCACACAAGGACACAGCAGGCCATGAGCATGTGGTCCTGGACGGTCCCAACAGGGACACGAATCCAGTGGACATGTGTTATCAGACGGTACCCAGTCTGGACCTCTGCCTGGTAGTGCCCGTGCAACCCCTGGCAGGCGCAGGTCACGTGGCCGTGGCCAGACACTGTGAACTGTGAAACCTGCCTTCTACAGTCTGCAGCTGTCAATATTACCCCTGTGTAGGCCAGTCACATGCCAGACCTGTGTACATGCATACACACACACTGGAAACAAATGTAGGGCACCTCAACACACACATGCATAACATCCACACATGCCCAATGATATCACAGGCCCTAACACACATGCATGATGTCATCCTATGGCACAGCCTAGGCCTCTGGCAAACATTATCACCCTGTGCATATGATGATGCCTGTGCCGCATCCCTGTCATCCACACCATCGGTGTAGGGACATGCTCCTATGGTCTGATGCACAGGGTGAACATACTAGGTAGACAACTGTAGCTTAATATTGTTGAGTAGTGTTGACAGGCAACAGACATACCATGTATTGCAGTTGTAGAGTGCAATTTGTACGTCTGACAGTATGTATCATGTGTAACAACACTAACAGCATATTAATCCTGACATTCTGCCTTCCTCTTTCATGTGTAGTTGCATGTGCCGGGGGATGTTGGTGTTTACGGGAGTCCCATATGTACATGTTGACTACCCACAGGTCAGTATGACAATACCTGCATGCATGTTGTAGTTTCCACATCACAGTTATATTCCCCCATGTTTCAATTATGTTTACTGTTCTAATGATCCAAGAGCATGACAGCTGTGTAGTAAGCTACTGTGTTCAGAGATGTCACATCCATAGTGGGTGACATCACAGGTATAGTTACCTGGAGCACGGAGTAGGCAAAAGAGTGGTATGTCAGAAGACAAAGGTAAAGGCCAGTGTAAATAGTGGCTTCTCATTGGGAAGAGGTACTACCCACTGCTATGACAGCATGCAGACACACCCACACACTCAGGGATTCACAGACACAGTAACACACACTCTGACACACACACACAGTTGCCAGTGTTCGGATGAGAACCCCTGCCTATGTGCATATCATCATTATAGTACTACGCAATTACACGATGCGCCACAGAGATTACACATGTACAGGTAGTTGGAATGGCCTACATTCGAGGACATCGGCAGGGATACTACAGTGCAGTGAGTGTATATGGGGAGGGGGGGGTCCATCAGTAGGCTATGTAACAACAGGTCACACCCCAGGGAGTACATGTTAAAAGGCGGTTAGTATTCCCATCTATGATTGATGACATCAACAGGGATGCTAGATTGCTTTGAGTGGATGGGGGGAGGGGGCATTGACATTTCACTATGGTAAAATACAGCCTCACTCCAGGAAGTGGACAGCCATACACACAGACAGCCACACACACACACACACACACACACACACACACACACACACACACACACACACACACACACACACACACACACTGGCATTCACAAAGATATACACCTATGTTACACACATACAGACACTTTACATGTGTGAGGTTTAACCACCTGCCTATGCCTTTCTTTCTACACTTCACTCTGTACTGGTGTCAACAACAGTTTTCAAGAGAGTGATAACATGTGGGATGTATTTCCAACCATACGTGACATATATGGACACACCCCCACAGGTGCCAGTACTGTGAATCAAACACCAGCCTATCTCATGATAGGTACCACAGAAGTACAGCACTATTGCATCCAGTACAATGCTTACTGACTCTTTCCTTTGACATCTGTGCTGATACATGCACAATATATTCACAGGGGAGGTATTACTGTTACAAGTGTCATGAGGTTTGCCTTCAGTGTCACCCTTACAGCATTCTACATTGTCTGTCTCCCACATCAATTAACAAAACCTGACCTTAGCAGGTACACAGGTTATTGTAGGACTGGTTGTAACTCACCACTGAGCTGTCCTCAGTAATCATTCATCTGCAAGGAAGCCCCACCACTTAGTAGTCATGTCCATACCTCATGTACAGCTTACTGTACTTAGAGCATATCACCATATACAGTTGGCAATGTTGAGGCTGCATTGCAACAGCATGATGTACTAAGACAACAGTCACCTTCAGACATCAGACACTGCACACACATGGAATCTACACAAACAGCAATACATGTACACATATGCGGTCTACATCAGTACGTGCACTAGCAGGTCAAGAGGATACATTCCACACCTTCCCCACGCCATGTATGAAACATAGCCAAGTATTACACCATAATGGATGTTGTATTCATGTACTGGTAGGACACCACCACTTTCACCGAGTAGCCATGTGTACATATATTATAACAGCACATATCAGCATGACACACAAAGCATTATTCCATGTCATGCTCCTACGAACTGTTACTTTGACAGTGCCATGGTGAAGCCAGGACAGTGTAAAGGTCAAAAGTGAGCACATCATATTTGCCACACACACCTCATGTGTACTGGAAGAGTGCCAGCAATGTGCTCTGCTAGAGCTAAGCAGTACACTCATTCAAGCATGTGCGAGTTCTGTGGCTTGTAAACATTTCACCCCAGCATGTACTGGCTATTGTGGTACTAAGGCTAATGTCCAGACAGCACACAGCATGCATGGCTTGCAACTGTTGACATGGGGTATATGTAGGAGCTGTGGCCACACATGGCTGTACATGTCATGAACATATCACCTGTGACTACTCAGGAACATACAGAGCAGAGGTGGATTTCCCTGAGTCTGTCAATACAGGCCTTGTGTAGGTCCTATGGCCTTTTATTTGGGTATGTTTGTAGGCATTGCATTAGGTAGACATGTCTAAAAACATACATGCCACATGGGGTATTGTATAGGATATGATTGGTGTCATGGGTGACCAGTAGAGAGGGGATATTACCTCTGTCAACATAGATATCAAACCTTATGTACTGTTAGCATGCTATCTGCCATGTGCATGTGTGTAATGACTGTGGCCACCTGTATGGAGAAAGATAAACGTACGCTATGGTAATGTAATTGATGTTGTATGAGTGTGGGATGTACATATCCAGGGCAGGTATGGTTAAGTCATATCCAACCATGAGGGTGTTGTTTACTGGTGTACAGCAACAGTCGACCGTGTTAATGCTAACAACATCTGGGGGACCCTGGTATGTGTACAACTGAGCTGGTTACAAACAGTGGTATTATTGCATTGCATAATACATTATGCAGCTGTGAATGTACATGGGTACTTTGCACAGCTGATGTAGGCCTAGGTACAGTCCACCAATCGAGGGTCATCTGGTGGTCTACCAAACTATGTCATACCGCATATGGATGTGTGTTGGTAATCTGGGAACATGGTGGTGGATGTATATGAGGATACAACCTAGAATGCAGCATTTGCCACTGTCACCTGTACCTCACTCATCTGTGATGCATTACGTCGTAGTGGTCTTTACATGTGAGTAGCCTTTTCGAATATGTGTACACCACCACCTGCAATGGTCCATACCACTGTTATGGCCCACATGTCTGGATCTGAGTTATATGGTGGTAGTACAACTGCGCACTAAAGAGCCTTCAGCCAGGTGTTCCTCACTGCACAGATGTCAGTATTCCCCACTGTAGGTTCTACATTGAGCAAATGGATTACTAAAGCCACACATCTAGCACGGGTTAGCATAAGCATCCAATGCAATTGTCATGTAGGTGTCAGGGTGTTACATCTGTGTGTAGGACATTTGCCTTGGAATGCGGCTATATGGGTAAATGCGACCTAGGTATTATCCACACACACGTGTAACATGGATGCATGTGCTCTGTGCTGAAGGCTCGTCATTCGGTCATGACAGCCCAGAATGACAGACACTGGACAACCTCATAATAACAGCAGGACATTGGCTCATTGTTTTGGTCTAGCAGTTGCCACCTGTACCATGACATCACTGAGCATGGCATTAATGTGCTTGGCAGCAAATGCTCCATGTAAGGTGACGGACAGCAGCAGAACTTGTGTATATGACCAATGTGAGATATACTTAGGGTAGCAGTCCTGCAATAATGACAACTACTAACACAGCCAGGAGAGGCCATCTTGACTACTGCACCTCAGTACCATTACACAAAGTGGCTCACACATTATTCTTGCACATGCCACTGCTCCACATATAATGCCACTGTCCACAACCTGCTATCAATGTATGCCTTTCAGGGCAGCAAGGTGTGTGACACATGCCATAGGTAGCATCCGCCTGTGCAACCCAGGTAACCTATTGTCTGTCACATCCACACATGCATGAATATGTATACGTAACATATATATGTCAGTACCTCATGTACATGTATGCATGTGTATCACACAGCACAGACACAGATATATAATTTACAGGCCATATACAGGTATCAGGTAGTAAACCAGCATGATGTGCATATATACTGACAGGTAAGATGTACCTAACTGTAAACCTGTGTGTTTACAATAGGAGTTTATTACGTGTTCTGTACATGTAAGTGTTTGAGCATGCACATTGTGGCCTTCAGTGGGTAGAATCGGAGTGCATCCCAAACAGCCCTGTGCTACTTAGTGTATGAGTGTACCCACTGCCACCTTGTGTAATTTGAGTCAGTGCATCCAACAAGCCCTTTGTAACTAAGTGTATGAGCATGCCCAGTATAACCTTGTGTAGTTGTAGTCATAGTGCATCCCAAACGACCCTGTGCTACTAAGTGTATGAGCATGCCCACTGTAACCCTGTATAGTAATAGTAGTTGTCCATTCCGCAGATGGCCATACTCCAGTTCAGGTTCCTGTTGTGCTACAACTATACCTCTCAGGCCTTCCTGCGGATGGTGCGTCTTGTTTGTGCATACAGATTGTAATGGACACCTACTTTAAACACACAGGTCTACAGCTATGTACTTCATGACTGTCAGTCTCCCTGTTGTTGTCCTCAATTGTAGAACGGCAGTCTGACTGCCTTGGGATGTGTAATCTCTGTGGTGCGTCTCGTAACTGCGTAGTACTGTAATAGAGATCCTTAGATAGGCAGGATTTCTGATCCCACCACTGGCAACTGTGTGCGTGTGTTTGTGTGTGTGACAGCAAATGCCTGAGTGTGTGTGTCAGCAAATGGCTGAGTGTATTCGTGTGTGTGTGTTTCAGCAAATGCCTTTGTGTGTGTGTCAGCATAGGCTGAGTGTGGTTGTGTGTGTGTATTTGCTTCTGCATCCTGTCATGGCATCGGGTTTTGCTGCATTCCAAAGAGATACCTCCTTTTGCACTGGCCTTTATCCTTGTCAACCACTATACCTCTCTCTTCCCCCCTCCCTACTGCAAGTAATCGGTCCTGTGATGTCACCAAGCTCAGACGTGGAATCAATAAGTGTAATTGCATGTGTTCTGTGGCACATACCCCAACTGCATACCACTGTACTAGTTACCTTTACATAGGCAAGATGTGTATGCACAATACTGGCAAGTGTGTGCGTGTTTGTGTGTGTGACTACCCTGTAGCCAGGCATACACATGTGTAATGTCTTTTAGCACACCATGGTAGCCATCTGTGGTGACCGGTGTCTACAAAGTATTACATAGTTAGGAATGGTAAAGAATACACTGTCAAGCATGACTACAGTTGGGTATGTTATTTTCCTGTGCCACTGTCAAGCAGTGACACAGAAGTGGTCGCTGGGGTGTAGGTCCACACCCATCATTCCCCCACCCTAACTCCACAATCCCTGGGGTAGATTACATTAGCCATCATTCTCCACCACAAACTCCATATACACAACAACCATCCCTTCTCTGGTGAACTGCTTATGATTTAAATGTTATAACACAAGAGATGCCTCTGTTTTGTGTACACGTCAGTTCCTTTGAAACCCTTCTGTGTCACAAAGGGCGTTCAGATGTGTGTGTGTGTGTGTGTGTGTGTGTGTGTGTGTGTGTGTGTGTGTGTGTATATATATATATATATATATATATATATATATATATATGTCTGTGTATATGCATATATATATACATATATATATATATATATATATATATATGTGTGTGTGTACACACCCCGTAGATGTATGTATATATATATATGTATATATATATATATATATATATATATATATATATATATATATATATATATATATATATATATATATATATATATATATATATATATATACATGTAGTTATGACAGTTACATATACATATATATATATATATATATATATATATATATATATATATACATATGCATCTACGGGATGTGTACACACACACACACACACATATATATATATATATAGATATATATATATATATATATGCATATACACAGACATAGCCATACATATATATATATATATATATATATATATATATACACACACACACACACATCTGAACGCCCTTTGTGACACAGAAGGGATCCGCGGTGGTGGTGCTGCGGTAGCGTTGTCGCCTCACAGTAAGATGCTGTCCGTTCGATTCTCAGCTAGAGCGTCTTTTGTGTGGAGACATGCGTGAATGGGCGTACCTGCATTGAAGGTTGTGCGTCAGCACTGGTAACTTGGCACATAAAAATCAACTACCAATCATTAGCAGACCAGAGTTCCGCTGTGGCAACCCCTAACCGGGAAAAGCCGAAAGACATAAAATTATGTAGTTATGACAGTTGTACAGATGTAGACTTGTCTTTGTTGTTTCACAGAGTACAGTCCATTCAAGGGTACTGTACATATGTACACAAAGGGACTGTCCCGTTTGTTTTCGTTATTGTGGAATACCTGTAGTAGGATGTGCATTATAGACTCCATGCAACATGTGTACAACCCAGATGGCTTAGTGGTAAGTTCAATGACCTCAGTGTGCATGGTCCAGGGTTTGAGACCTGCAAGCCTTGTTGATACTGTCAATTAGGACTGCATAAGACACTTTTAAGCAGGTGTAAATGTGTTTTCGTGACAGTAAGCAGCGGGTACACGCAGGTAACAGACATGTACAACCCGCTGTACACTTGGAATGCCCTTCTTTGGCAATCCTGCTGATGTCACCCACCTACGAATACACCTCTGGGACTGCTGTAACCCAGTATTCTCCGTATCGCGTGCTGTAACTGCATATTGCTGTAGTGTGATAAACTAGTTAGGTAGGAACCCAGTATTCTCCGTATCGCGTGCTGTAACTGCATATTGCTGTAGTGTGATAAACTAGTTAGGTAGGGGTTCTATTCCAAGAGACACCAACTGTGTGTGTGTGTGTGTGCGTGTGTGTGTCTGCCCTGAGACAGGAACAATGCTTTTTAGAGTATGCACACTCTTTACGATTCACATGACCACCTTTGGCAATCCTGCTGATGTCACCCACCTAGAAATACACCTCTAGGACTGCTGTAACCCAGTATTCTCTGCAGCGCGTGCTGTAACTGCGTAATGCTGTAGCGTGATACACTAGTTAGGTAGGGGTTCTATTCCAGGACATGGCAGGTGTGTGTGTGTGTGTGTTTGACTGTCAGAGCCTGTGTGGAGGTTGCTGTGAGTGTCTAACCACTGGACATGTTGGGGAACGGATTTTGTAGTTTTCCTATATGATGTACGTCTTATATGTCACAATGTCCACCTCAAGAGGAGTACAGATGTCAGTCAGCCAAGGGACTGTGTTGGCAAGCCATACCCCTACATCTGGCAAAAGGCCTGGTGAACAAAGTATGCAACCCTACTATTACCTGGAATATGTCCTGAACCCATGTGTCATACACAAACACACTTGCCTAGAATATCCCACTATGTTGCTAGTACCCTGCACATTGATGACAGACAGTAGGCATGGCGTGATTGCAGTGGACTGCAGAGGGCATAGCACCCTGTACAGCAGTGCAATAGGCACATAATTGCAGAAAATGTGCCTTCACTATGTTCTCCACTGGATGCCTGCAACATAGGTGTTGTCATCAAATGTGATCCACAGAGGTCATACAATGCCTTACACATGTGCCCTGTATGGACCGATGCCAATGACACCAGGGAATACCTGTACCATGCTATCAATACAGGTGGAGGGTCAACTTGCTGACTATAAGCAGGTTCTGCCACACCAGGCCAGTATTGGCATATCAGAGGATAACAGTCTGTGTACACAACATGTGCCAGCCAATCCAGGTACACCTGTACATGTCACTGTACATTATTGTGGGACATGCACATCCCATGCAATGTCCATGTCAAGGACTATCAAACACAGACATGACATGCATTGCAAAGCTATGGCCATACACAATGGTAACCAGGATGTCAGGACAGTTCATACAATACCCATCTGTGTGGGACATTACAGACACTACATCCCTGTACCACACTGCCCACCATTGTCGGGTGGTGTGATGCCAAGGATTACCCCTCACCCAGCCTTGTACAGCCATATTGCACAGCCAACCACTACACACCCATGAAGCAATGCACACATGCATGTCAGTACTGGCACCTTGTGTCTGCTTGTGGGGTATGATGCTCCCAACCACAGTCACTCCCAGTATATCTCCCATTGGCATACCGACAGATGTCAAACACATTCACATGTTCTAGCCCATAGAACCTCTGGATATCCCCTGTGGTACATGTAGTACCTGTGCACTACTGCAGTGTGGCAAACTAAGTGGTTTGGGAGTGTATCTGTGGGCCTGGCAAGGAGTGTCAATGTGAGTCCATTAGAGAGTGTGGTTGTGTTGACAATGACATCCGTTCATGTGGACAGCCATATGTGCTACACCTAATGTCTGTCTACTATATCTCTGTTGCAGATGTCGCACACTAACACACATATATTTTCTTACAGCACACTAACATGTCAGCTGTGTGGCACATGGAGTAACTGCATGCACTTGTAATAGTACTGACTAGTCAGTCAGGGGTTTGAACCCCTGTACTGGTAGGTGTGTGACAGACGATGCTTAGGTTTTAGTCTAAAAGCCCTTCTCTGATGTACTTTGCCTCTGTCTGTCCCTTCCACACACTCTATGGTGGATGTGGAGGTGTACACCTGCTCAGCAGCAGCTTGTGTATTGTAAGTGATGGTCATGTTCGGGTGATGGCCTCTGCACCTATTGCAGTCTTCCTCTAGCTGATCGCATGTGGAACAGCTGTGATGATGTTCCCATAGCCATTCGCATGAAAAACACAGTACAATATCTAGGAACATCATATTGGTATTTGCCCATGACAGTCGCTGTGAGTGGTACCGGGATCTGGTGTTTGGTAAACGGCATCACAGATGATATCTGGATGTTCCTCAAACAACATACACAGTGGGAAATAGCCTAAAGACAGGAGGGTGATGTGCCAGACATGACTACAGCATGTAAGTGTAGCTATGCATCATTGAGACAACTGCCTGTTTAACAAGGTGTGTGTGGTAATGGCTATTCTGCTTGTTTTAAATCTGGCAAGACAGTGCTCTGTTTGTGAGGGACCCCCATCTGTAGGGCCATCTGTGGACTGGTCAGTGTGTGGAACCATTTGTTTCCTGTGTTACTCACTGAACACTCATCTGTGAACAGCAGGAGCATAGTGTGAAGATTGCAACCAGTACATGGTGATAGTGATGAGTTACTGCCATCGCATCCCTGACTGGACATATGTCACATGAAACAGTGGTATGACAGACACTGTCTGGGGTTCTCAGTGACATGCCAATAATGGGCCACTGTTCATAGCTGCAGTCACAAGTCTTTTACACCTTGTACAGATGTCATGAAGTATATATGCATGTGTTGTGTTCTCTCTGCAAATGTATACCATCTGTTATGTTGTGTTAATGGCCACATCTATGCATGCTGTTGTAAGCAATCCTAAATGCTGTTGACTATTACTAAGCCATATCTGTGTTTAAACTGTAACACCATAGGCTGTATTGGTTTGGAGGTCCCGGCAGAACCTCCTGTCCCACTTCAGCTGGCCATGGCACCGGGCACCAGCACATCGGGGGCCCAGCCTTGGACCTCCACCTCTGTTGGC
Source organism: Protopterus annectens (assembly GCF_019279795.1). Classification (NCBI taxonomy): domain Eukaryota; kingdom Metazoa; phylum Chordata; order Ceratodontiformes; family Protopteridae; genus Protopterus; species Protopterus annectens. Next base: position 383,068,391 of record NC_056730.1, read on the forward strand.
ACTGCACCGCCTTCTGGTGGTACCGCCACTGAGGATGGGGCTTGTCCCCCCTGGGAGCAGGTCCAGACAGGGACATGTCCACTGTCGTACAGTCCCGGACGTGGTGCGTAGGGGGCTCAATAAGGGATTTCGAGGCCAGATACGCCAGCTCAAGGGCAGAGTGTCACATTTACAAGGTGAGGTTGCCCCTCCTAGACAGCCCCCAGCACTGCTACCTTTGCAGCTGTTTTGGTGCAGTGGTGGCTGCCCATGGCTGGGGACCTCCATCCCACTGTTTCCATCTGGGGGTTCATGGGCTTGTGAATGCTGAACATCCCTCCATGTCCGAGGTGTATACCCCCACGTGTCATATACCAACCCTGTATGCTGTCTTGTCTGTCATCCTACCCTACCTATCCTCCACAAGCATACCTACTCTCCTTCCCCCACATCCCACTCTCACCCTACGGAAACAAAAGGCCAATCAGTTCGTAGAAAAACATTTGCCCCTTACATAGCTGTCCATTTCACACACGTTTCCACTGGACACATGTAACCCTTTTAATATGCATCATAACACTGGACACATGTAACCCTTTTAATATACATCCAGTTATCCTCACCCCATCTCTCAGGTGCATGATCCTAGTATGCACAAGACTCCTAGATGTTCCAGGTACACATGATGCGGATGACCCAATTGAACACACAACACTACTAGTCCCTCTATGGATACCCCATTTACCTTTATCATGATGATAATGTCGCACACAGCACCTTGCAAGAGTACTGTTCTCACATCATGATTGGACAGGAACTGTTGTGTTAATGTAAATAACATGCAAAGAGTGATGCATATGGCCAATGTACAAATGTTTGTTTGTATGACTGACACATGTCAGTCTGAGGGAGTCTTGATATTACATAGGACAACACCACTACATAATACAGGCATTGCTGGTGTTTCCCTTTTCATTCCTTTGTAATGCTTTGTTGTCAAATGGGATGTTCCTGATGTATCTATATATATGTATGTATCTATATGCTGGACATAACACTCACACATACATCTACATGATGGAATATATTTCCTATACTGTTGAATTACTGTGCTGGATGATATGTTTGTGTTAAGGTCGATACCTGTATATCTGCCATGGCTTAGTGGTAAACCACAATAGCTGTGTGTGCAGGGTCCTGGTTTCGAGCCTTGCAGAGGCCATTTATTTTGTTGCTGGGTGGAACAAGGCCATTGGATATGGTGTGATTAAGGCAAAGCAGTTGTGAGCGGGTGTGCGTGGGTTTGTGCGGAGCTAAGCAATGCTAACCTCTGGTTACAGTTTCTTACACTCAGTTAGCCTCTACATTGCTTTACCAGTGTAATACTCGCATACTGGCGGCCAAACAGGCTTACACCAGTTTGCTCCTACAATTGCAAATGCACTGCATTTGGTGTTTGCATCTGACACTCATGCCCCTGCGTGGGAGTGAGGACTACAATATTACCTTGTGATGCCAATTACATGCCTACTGTATTGGGAATGGCTGCCCATTAGGCGACATCATGCTGTTCGAATGTACGGAATCCGCGGCCTATCCAGAGTTTGATTCATATTATTGGTGTGTTCCTCTTACAACCTGCACCCGTCCAGCTAATACATGGGAACTGACACTCTTCAATACAAACAAGTAATTGGGTTTTGGAACCCACATCCTTCAGCCGAGTCATGCTACTGCATACCTAATATTCTCTCATCTTTCTAAGGTTGTCAGTGGAATATGTGCTTTCTGTCCCTACCAGACCTCTCATATGATTGAGGACATATACAAACTGAATTAGGGACATGGCATAACAACATCAGGGACACATTTAAATTAATGGTGCTACTAACCTGACACATTGACAGACTCAAGAGCATATGAATTCATACACATTTTCTGAGGTAAATGATGTTTATAACTCTTAAGTGTTGTCGTTATTCATTACGTGTAATTCACCACCTTTCCTCCAAATGTCACTAGTTTTAGGAGGGATTAAGTGGGGCAGAGTTAGAAACTGAGTCGAAATCTGGGACAGTTCAGAGGTATGGTCCCTATTTGTTCCCCCAATGGTTTATGTCCTGTCCTGTGGATGTGCTCTTAGGGGTTGAGAGGTATGGGTGTCAGCTATGCTCATTTCGGAATATTACTTACATCCCCGGGGCGGTCCTAATACGAGTGCGCCAGCCAACACCTGCACGCCTAGGGACATAATTGCTTACCCATAGTTCCCCCACCTGCCACTCCTCTACAGCACTCATCCTTACTGTGGGTGTAGGTGGGGTATAAACACACCACTATACACTGCCCACTCTCCCCGTGTCGGGAAACATGTACGTTGTGTTGACCAATGGGTTATCAGGCTGGTCTGTGTACATCTACAGGCTGGTTTGATAAGTCATTACAGGGACTGCCTCCGATCATTAATATTTGGTGTCCCACAAGGGACATCGATGTCTATGTTTCAAGATTAGACCTGGCAGGTCTCTCCCACTAGTAGTATCTTGCCAATGGTCTGGGAAGCAGTGGTGTTTTTACCTTTATTGTGTGTCTGTATGTCTCACCGGCCTAGCTGGGGGGGGGGTTGATGCTACGTGTTACACGTTTGTTTATTGGACCCCTCACCCCCATATGCACTGCCTGTGAACATATGTTACTCGTGACTGCTGTATCATATCCTAGCTACATACATGTGTATATTTACAGTCACATATATATATATATATATATATATATATATATATATTTACATTACTATATACAGATATATCTGTATATGTATGCATACATGTATATTTATATTTTGCTGTCTATAGATTTTATATATATATATATATATATATCTATATCTATATCTCACAACATATGGGTCTATGAGTGTCTGCATATGTATATTTTTATATGTGGGTATGTATTTGTATTCTGTCTCTGTATGTATACATTTGTACTATGGAGAGGAAGAGACGTATCTCTATGACGCTATAGGTAGATATACACACACATACCTCTACATATATACATCTACATCTGGTTATTCCGTTCCTTGCCATATAGATTACACTTTGCTGCAGTGGTACTCGTAGTGGGTGTGGCTGCTTGTTAAGCGACGCCTCTGCCCAATGAACACATTCGCTTACATCCCTAGGGCTGTCCATATAGGCCCACATCAGCCAACACCTGCAAACCTAGACCCAAAAGTAGCTACCCATAGTTCCCCCACCCGCATCTCCTCAACAGCACCCAATCCTTACTCTGGGGGTCCTGGCCTGTTCTGGACACACCACTACAAGCTGCCCACTCTCCACTTCACAGGACCCATTTCATACAATTGTCTTGGCCCATGGGTCATCAGGGTTTCCAAACCTTGTATTCCGAGTATGTATACACCCCAGCCAGAATGGCCAGTCTATCACCTTGTTTTGGTCTTGGCAATTTTTGGGGTGTCCCGCAAGGGACGCTCCAGTCTGTGTTCCAAGATTAGAATTCACGGGTGCACTGTGTACCCCCCCGGTTGTATCTTGCCTGTGGTCTGGGGAGCAGTGGACTCTACATTGTGTGTATGTTTCCCGTGTCTGGCTGGGGGGGTTGGAAGGTCATGCTACGTGTTTCATGTTTCTTGCTTGTGCTCCTCACTTCCATTGGCATAGCCTGTGGAACATATGTCATTCTTGTGTGCTGTTTCCTATCATAGCTGTATATCTGTGTATATCTATGCACACACACACACACACACACACACACACATATATATATATATATATACACGTATATGTACATGTCTGCAACTATATATATATATATATATATATCTATATATCTATACATATATGTATAAATATATATATATATTTACTTATATATATATATATTTATATATATATATATATATATACATGTGTGTGTGTGTGTGTGTGTGTGTGTGTGCATCTGTAAAGCAATACATACCCCATGCAAACGCACTTACACATGCTTACTGGTGTTTATATATGCTTGACCTGCTTACTAGTGCCTTATTCATTATGACACTGACACTTTATTCCAGTTAACTTTTAATTGATATTTTGCAGGTTATACAGCAGACAGATGTCGCGATATGTTCATGTACAGATTACCGATGGTAAATGGTATGTGATACTCTGGGATTTGGTACTGGAATGTCTGTTCATTAGGGGGTTGCTCTAACCAATACACTATTGCTGTGCTGCTTCATTTGCATATATACCCATATACCCATGGCTCCTGGTTCCCCAAACGCACACTCCGCCTCCCTAACACTGCTGTCATCCATTCTCCAGTCGGATTTGCAGTGTATCCACACTACTACACATTGGCCACTCCCTACTCCTATAGACCCATCCCATTGGTTGACTCACTCCACGTATCCTCAGAACTCCCAAACATTTAGTCCACAAACACTGGTGACGTGAGCGACCAAAAGAATACTATTCACAATTTTTGGGTTGTCCCACATGGGACATGCATATGTTTATGTCAAGATTAGACTCTATACTTCATTACATCCTTACTCCCGTTAACATGACAGTACAATAAATTAATATGTATGACTATGTGGTAATGCATAAGTTACAGGAGAGCCTAATTATGTATGTGTTCAGCGTATTTCTTTTACAAATAGACAGGTTTAGTAATTGGCGTTGCTGTAGCAGGCATATCACAGGAATGATTCCATGTGTGGGGAAGTCCTCACATTTGATTACTTTCAGCACAGCACTGACTTCGGACATTGTACACACTTCTGCGTTTTAGCAGTTTCGTCCCGTCCCTCTTCTGCAAAACCTATTATTCTATCTATTGTCGAGGTTTGTAAGGCACATTCATGTTATTTATATCTACAAATCGAATGAATGTGTTACAGAGAATGAACTTCTACATATTGATGTCTGCATGTGTGTATGCATATATACCTATAACGAACTCGCTGACCTCCACAGGGCGGACCAATTAGAACCAGCCCATCCAACACTGGCACGCCTGGCTCCATAATTTCATACCCATAGTTCCTCCACCCCACCCGTGTTCAAAATACACGCATACCATCCATTGTCCACTTGTTATCACAGCCATGACACACCTCCACACATTGCCCTCTCCAGAGCGTTAGGGGCCCTACATGTATGCTGTCCCAACCCATGTATTCTCAGGCTCTCCCACCATTTAGTCCTTGAACATACCTGCCCTTGCTTGTGTAATGGTCGGAAGGCCAAATGGTCTATCAATTTTTGGGTAGTCCCACTAGGGACTACCCTCTGTGTGTAAAGTAGTCTTAGCAAATCAATAATGTTACTCCCACTGGTAATATCCTGCCTGTGGTGTGAGTAGCAGTGCTTTGCTCACTCCTGCTCAGCTGGATATGACATACACTGACAGCGCTATATAATACTGGGGTTGCTGTTGATTCCCTTCTCATTCATTTTGTATGCTTTATTGTTACGTCGTTCTTTCTTCATAGATATGTGTATATATATATATATATATATATATATATATATATATATATATATATATATGTGCATATATATTATATATCTGTATATACTTATATACATTTCCTATGCTGGGCACTGCTTAGATCCGCGCAAGTGCACTCAGACTTACTTACTGGTACTTATATGTGTTTACTGCTGCTTATTTGTGCTTACACCTGCTTACTAGTACCTTATTCATTATGACAGTGCCACTTTGCTTGAATTATATTTAAGTTAAATATCTCATGCGATACTCTTATGTTGGTTTTATGGCAACACGACAATCATGCCACATGGCAAATGATATGTGCTATTGTTGGGCTTGAACCGTGACTGCCTGTTTGATAGGCAGATGCTCTAAACACTACACTATTGACACATACGTTGATTCTGCATGTTTTTCTCTATTTGAATGAATATGATGTGTATGCTACGCTCGGTGGAGGGCGGCGACGCGCAGACACGCTGTGCTTTGCTTACACCTTCTCTATTGCTGCAATTCGAATGTATAATAAGGACACGGGGACAGGGAATCTAATTGTGACAGTTCTAGGGACAGAGCTCTACATTCCACTACGTGCTTGTGTGTTTGTTTACTACTTCGATTTTATTTCACTGTTCGTGGACACTCTTGTATGCTTAGCATATATTTCGGTATCCACGGACACTGACTTACTATTAGGGGCGGGCTCTACTAGTAGGCATAGTAGGTTTTGCAAGTGTCAGGGCAAGTTTACGCCTCCGTAGAGCACTTGCACACGCCCCCTGCACTCGCACACATTTCTTGTGCATGTCGAGGGTGCGGTGGCACACCCTCATACATATTCATATGGCGCTGCTGCGCCATCTGTAGTGAGGATGCTCGGCGCAAGGCTAAAACTGTCCTTGCGCCAAGCTTCTTGAATCCCGGGGATTATGTGCAGTTGTGTATGAGGTAAGGTTTCAAGGGATGATGAATGAGGATGCCATACAAAAATTGTTATGTTCAATACTTTGCTTACTCTGAATTAATTATCTAGCAAGCTTTTGGCTAAAGTAGTCTATTTTTACACTCTAGCATGCTGTTTGTTTTTTTACATCAAGAGGATAGTGGGTTTTCTATCTAGTGGCAGTGGGTGGCAGCCTGGATCGTACAGGTTGGGGAAACACATTACAGATTCCTGCAAGTACTTCTTTTATTGGCTGGAGGGCTTATTAATCAGCTTTCTTTGTTTTTAGTGCCTTTAAAAATTCTGCACAACTGAGTGACTCCTGGCTCACTTCTACAAAGCAAAGTAATTTTACAGAATAATCAGTTTTATAAGCTGTTTAAAGTACACTGCTGTTATCCTGAATTACTTATTGTCTTTCCTCAAATTTAAGTTTGTTTGTGGTAGCATTTCACTCAGGATACTCTTTTACTGTGCTTTTACATTAGGAGGACTGGGATTATTCATCTAGTGGCAATACATGTTTACCTGGTCTATGAGAGTTGGGAAGCACACAAAAAGGCTCCAAGTGTAGTCATTTTATTGGCCAGTAATCAGTTTTCTGTACTTCCAAGCACATTTGCACGGAGCTGCTCGCTATGCCCGTGCCCTGTACAGATGCAATCCTCTACATACATTGCTTGTTTTCATTATACTGTAAAAGTTTACTGTGCTGCTTATCATTATATATATATATATATATATTTTTGCATTTCTTTAAAGTTGCACTTCCAAACTGCTATAAGGGCCTCAGGTTCTGCACTGAAATACATTCTATCTAGTGTTTCTTAGTTAGTATTGGGCATCTGTTGAGGTTCCTTAACATTTGGGGTCCAAACCACTCATTTTACATTAAGAGAGTCAAAGTCTGCACTCTTGTGGCAGGAGAGGGCTGACTTCACCTGTATGAGCTGGGAATTGCTGGTAGAAAGTTAATTCTCTACCTGATTGGCCTTAGGGCAAATTTAGTATAAAACTTGATTTTTTCTGATTGCATACAAGCCTTGCTTTGCGAGATGCTGCTCTTTGTACAGCAGCAATTATCGATGCCTTGTGCACATACAATCACGAGAAGTTGAAATGTCATTATAAAAAACACCTGTGTACTCAGGTCATAACTAAATTGCCAAGGTGCACTGGATGATAAGTGATACTGCTATTAGCTTTTCTCTTCATACCATCAAGATAATTGTACTATTTTTTTTTTTTTAGACTTCAATGACAAAAGTAAAGCTTCAAAGCTTGAAAGACTGTCCCTCACAGGAGGTTGCATAAAATGTAAGTGATGTAAATGTCCATACTTAGTATTGTGTTTGATCAAATGATGTCCAGGAAGAACATGAAGTGGATCACTTAAGATAATCATATCCTTGTGATATAAAATTATTATGCCAGCATGTGACACAACCTCCAAAGACCAAAAAATGTATCAGTAGAAAGACTCCAGTCCATTATATGTCAGCATGTCGGTATCCAGGAGACTGTCAAAAGAAAGTCAAATGCATAATCCATTCCCAAAGCATTTATCTGCTCTTAGCATCCCGTTAATGTTGTAGAATATAGAAAGGTCTACCACTGAGTAGGTTTGAAGGTGTTAATGTCTGTCTCTGCCCCAACAGCTTCTTTGATCTAGGAGACACAGGAAGGGATTCTGGATCACTGGTAAGAGGATCTGGCCCCATGCCATCATGCCCCTTGTTTGTGTTGGTGGTCTGCCAATAATGTGCAGAAAAATTGCCTATGTCAATATCTAGATATTACAAAGAACAGGCTGATTGGGCCAAGCAGCATCATTTTCAGTAGATGAATGAGACAAGGACACAAACAAGGCAGCAGCATTGGTGTGAGAAGCAAAAGAGCAGAGCTAAATGTGGGAAAAAGTTCTGTATTCATAACAGAAGGTTAAACATCAGCATGAATAGTGCAGGGAGAGCAATCTGGACTAAAGGAGCAGTAGGAGAGAACTGAGCAACAGAAATATCCTGCAGTGTCAGTGACCTGTTGGAAAGTAAACGGCGAGCACAGTTGAAACCCCAAGTAGGACATGGCTTTGCTGTATGCTTCCTATCCCCACACTTAGGACAGCATTTTTCCAGACAATTAGACACCAAATAGTGCTGCCCAATGTATCTCATAATGCCATGATGTCTAGAAACAGTGTAAACAGCATGAAAGTGTTGTAACAGTGCCATCAGAGATCTTTAAAGCCACATGATCTTCCTGTGCCCTGTTCTAGATTCCTTATCTGCATGCTTCAGAACATAAAGCACTTAAAAGATCTGAAAAGTATTCATAAAGATTTACCCCTTCCACATGTATTGAGCAAAAATAGGAAGCCGTGGTGGTGCAGCGGTAGCGTTGTTGCCTCACAGCAAGAGGTTCTCTTGTTTGATTCTCGGCTGGAGCGCCTTCTGTGTGGAGTCTGCATGTCCTAGCCGCGGTCGAGTGGCATTCGAAAGACATGCGTAGAATGGGCGTGCCTTTGTTGAAGGTTGGGCATCGAGATTAGCTACAGATTACACCAAGTAAGCACCATTCCCTCACCCAGTTACAAACACCCTCCACTCCTAACCTTTCAAGTACATATTAGGACCTGCAACCATGGATGGGCACTTTCCTGCTACCTCTGTATCCAGCTTAGTGGACATGGGCATCTCTAGGCAATGTAACACTTGCCTTATGTACCCTGACAACCACTTAATTCCTGAACAGACAAATACAGTATGTGAGAGATGTAGTTACTCATTGACACTGGAGGCTAGACTCTCAAATACGGACATAAAAAGCAAAAAAACAAGTTGTCAGTGACTCACACACAACTCCCTGCACCCACGAAGGACCATACACATAGACCTACATATGCGGAGGTGCTTACATGCAACTTACCCAAACCTCAAAGACCTCTCAGGAGCAATCCTCAGAAACTCCCCATGCATAAAAAACAAGACAAGTTACATCACATCACACAAAGCCACATCTCATGGTCTCAACTACCATCCCCATAAGACGAAAAACTCCACAACTTAATATTATGGTCATAGGACACTCCATTGTGAGGCACAGTGATGTCTCTCTTACCATGCTGGATACAATGAAAGTTACAGACAGTTGCCTTTCAGGGGCCAGGATTCACCCAATCATGCAAGCACTCAGGTCACTTACCTGTAAGTACCAGTATGACTCAGTCATAGTCCATATGAGTGTGAAAGACCAGAGACACACCTCCTTGGACTATATAAAGAGAGACATGACTGAGCTCTCAGAACATGTGTCACATGCAGGTATTAGACTAGCACTAAGCAGCATTCTACCAACTCCAAAGATGACACCACAATACCAGCAGAAAATGACTGACTTTAACAACTGGCTTAGCTACTGGTGTCATTCCAAAGGGATGCAATACTTGTCAGCCTGGGAGGACATGGTTGACAAGCCATGCTGCTTTGTCAGGGATGGTTTTCACCTGCCACCTATAGATTTTCAGATATTTGATAACCCATTATCCACCCTATAGTGCTTTTTTTAGGCACTGCCAAAGACACAAACCTTCCAACATAACAAAAGCTACTCAGGACAAGCTAAATGTATTACTGCTAAATGCTAGGAGTCTCAACAAGAAACTGCACTCCCTGGAAGCTCTCCTCATGCTGCCCTCCGTGTAGTTACTGAAACATTGTTTAAAGCACTCTGGCAGTTCATGGCTATAATGCCTTTCATATGTTTCGACCACCTACTGAACATGAAAGAGCAAACGACAGAGGTGCATCTATCTACATATAGGATGAGCATACCTCAAGGCTGGTCAAACAATATGGCATGCTTGAGCTACTCCATGTCCGACTAACCATAGGAAAAATCCATTACCATACTCTTTCGAGTTAGGTCTCCCATCATGAACCAGGAAACCCATACAGCATACCTGAAATTACTAGAATCACTCATCATCCAGCTAATATCATACTCATGGGTAATTTTAACTACCCTCCATTAATTGGGAGGCATATATGACCACTAACATGCAGGCCCAAAGATTTCTTGACTTTATAAATTCAAATGCCCTTAAGCAGCTAGTCTGCACTATCACTAGGAGAACAAATATCATATATTTGGTACTCACAAATACGGGAGAATGCTGCACACCCCCCGTGTAAAGTCCTCAATGGTAAGATCAGATCACAAAGTGGTCTCCCTTGAAATAAAGGTAAAACTAGTTCCCCCATCTAACCCCAAAAACTTTAAGACCTTTTTTAAGGTAAATTACCTCATAATATGGGACAGCATAGCTACTTTCCAAGCTCACCCAAATCATGAAAACACAGACACCTATGCAGAGGCATACAAAAAAAATATCTACTGCCATATAAACAGAAACTGCAATACCAGACTAAAATAAACCCAGGTCAAACAGCAGAAACAAGCCACCCTAGTGGATTTCTGGTATTAATAGATTGTATGACAAAAAAGATAAACGTGTTCAGAAGTAAGAGGGACTGTGCCAAACTGAGACAAAAATCCTTCATTAGTCTAAACAATTGAATCAGGGAACTAGTAAAGTCTCAGAAAGTAGACCTTCAGGCAAAACTAGCCTCCAAAGCTAAGGATAACTATAAGGCATTTTTCGGTTATGTTTGCAATCTTAAGGCCAGCACTCAACAAGTTGTGGAATTAGTTGTAGACGGCATCCCCAATACTCAGCTTGAAGACACAGAAAATCTGGTGGCTAACAAATTCAGCTCGAATTTCACTTCCCCATCACCCGCATAAAAACCCTCCACCACTCCCTGCCAATTACAACCAAAGAACAGGTTGTAGCTATGCTCTCAAAAGCTAAAAATGCTGCTTCAATGGGGCCTGATGATATACCAGGTTGCCTCTTACACAGCTTAAATCAGGGCTTATCAGGCTCATTAGGATCTCTATTTAACCACACTGGACTGGCTTTGTCCGATAGAGTGGAGGACAGTAACAGTCATCCCTCTGTATAAATGGAGACCATTTACTGAACAGGGAAATTACAGACACACACGTTTGACTAGCCCTATATGTAAGGCCAAGGAAAGAATAATCACGGACAGGAAAAATATTGACATAGGAAACCTCCAGACACTGAATTTGACCCAATTCTGCTTTGTCAAGGGCACGTCATGCCTAATGAAACTGGTGGATTTCTTTGAGAAAGTCACCAAGACCAAGGATAAGGGTAAAGCAGTACATACTGCCTACCTCGATCTGGCAAAGGCATTTGACACAATTCCCCACTCAGGTATTATTAATAAACTCACAAAACTGGGCATAAATCCCTATGCCACCAGATGGATAGCAAACTGGCTCAGGGACAGGACATGTGGTTAAAGTGGGTGAATCTAGATCCACCAACAGTCCAGTTACTAGTGGTGTGCCATAGGGCTCAGTGCTGGGACCACTCCTATTGGGAATATACTTCTTTGAAGTCAAGGCTAATATGGAAGGTCTCTGGATGACAACGTTTGCTGACAACTGCAAGCTGGGGAAATCAATAAATCTGCTAATGGTGTAGATATCCTTCAGGAGGATCAAGATCAGACACATGATTGGTGCCAGAACCATGGACTAAAACCTATTGCAAAAAATGCATTATTGTACCCTTTGGGAAGTCAAATACCCCTGTAAATTACAGCATAAATAGCACACCCCTGAGAGTAGACTCAGAAGCGACAGATCTAGGTTCACAGGTAGACAGTAGCCTGAACTTTGACCGCCATGTGCCCACAGTGGGGAGGAAATCCTATGTGGTACAACTATAAGCATAGGTATGGCATACAGATCCAAGAAAATTATAGTTCCTCTTTACTTAGCCCTGATTGAGCAATAATCAAGTACAATGTGCCACTCAGCATGTACTTGACTAGGAACTTACAGCAGCTGGAGCAACCTCAGAGGTTCTTCTCAAAGAAAATACAAAGTGTAGACAACATGTCCTATGCGGACAGACTAAAAGCCCTATCCCTTTACTCTGTCTCCTACCAGCTATTAAGGGGTCACCTATTCTTGACCTACAAGGCACTCACAAATTCAGCCCTAATGGAGCTGCTACACATCCACAAGTCAAACAGCAAGAGGGTCACCTGATCTAGGGATCTAAACTTAATCAGCGACTCAAACAAAACATGCTGGTGAGATGGAATTGTGTCAGATTGCCCCTTCTTTGGAATTCACATTAAGCACAGCCCTTCCCTGGTCCTCTTCAAAAGTAATTTAGATCAATGGGCGGGAAATGCAAATTCACACCTGAGGTAGTGCCTATGCCCTTTTTAGACAGGGGCAATCTGTAAGACACTGAAGGTATAGGCACAAATCCATGCCATCCTCTAGGGACCATATATTGAGTAAAATCATGTTATAATGGCTAGGTTTGTAAGGGCTTTTAAGCCGTTAGCCTAGTAAACTCCTAGACACCTATGAAGCAGTGTCTTTCTATTATACGAATTGTATTTATTTATTTGCAGTTTGTTTGCCAGAATAGTCCATTGGGCCATGAGGAGCCCATTTTCAATGGAGTCCTGAGGAGAAAAGCTCCAGAAAAATACAAATTACAAAATTACAAAAATTACAACATAAGAGTGAGTTGTAAGGAGTAATATCCACAAATTAAGTACAAATTGACATTTTGAGAAGCACAAATTAGTACAGTGTGCGTATTGGTACAATGCAATAACAGAATTTTAACATAAAGTCAAAGTTCATTAAAGGTACTGCTAACTTATACAATAATTACTAAACTATTGATATTCTACAGTTATTAAAATTGTGCTGATTCCTAGAGTTTGTTCCAGATGTAGAACTATAAGATGCTATTATGAGAATATTATGGCTTCAAGAGAAAGAATAGTTGTGTAAAATCTTACCATAACCATAGATGTCCTTTTCTTCCATGTTGCAGTATTCTAGGTGTGGGATTTCCTACCCTCAGGTGACTCGTACTTCGGCTTCTATTCAAAAGCTTCAGCTTGGCTGCTGTAGTGTGTGTGGGACATCACACGTAGGGCCATAAATCAAGGGGCCTTAAATGTGACGTCTGTACGCATAATCCTCAGAACTTAAAGGCCAGCAGGCAGAGAATAAGGCCCAGCAGGAGGTGTGCCAGTAGTTTACAGGTGTGTAACTTGGAGACCTACTGAAATATAGGTAGTACAGGAAGGTATAAGACTAGGGGGGACTGGTGGGCGGGAAGGAATACTGCAACATGGAAGAGAAGGACATCTATAGTTATGGTAAGATTACACAACTATTCTATGTCCTTCTATTCCTATGCTGCACTATTCTAGGTGTGGGAGTGTACCACAGCTTAAGAGGGGGACAGGGTGGTGGTAGATGCAGAGGGTTCGACAAGACCCTGCAGGATTGCTCTAGCGAATCCTGTTCTAGCTCTGGAAACTTGATCCAATTTGTAATGTTTGGTGAAGGTGTGGATAGTGGCCCAGGTGGCTGCCTCCAAAATGGATACTGTGTCTAGGCCTTTCATGATGGCCCTTGAGGTGGCCACAACTCTAATGGAATGGGCCTTGATTCCCATTGGGGGTTCCTTTCCATGAATAAAGTAGCAAAAGCAAATAGCTTTCCTGACCCAGCATGCAATGGTTTGCTTGGAGACTGCCTTGCCCAGGGCTCTGGGGTGGAAGGAGACAAAGAGCTGTTTAGTCTTTCTGATGGCCTTGGTCTTGAAGTTGTCTGTGCACATCCAGGAAGTGCAGAATCCTCTCCCCTTCGTTAGTGGGTGAGGGAAAAAAGGTGGGCAGATGAATGGATTGGTTAAGAGAGGCTCATTGATCACTTTAGGCATAAAGGAGGGGTAGGTTCGCGAGGACACCCTGTCTTTGTGGAAGATGGTGTAAGGGGGACAGGCTATTAGAGCCTGCAGTTCTGACACTCTTCTGGCTGAAGTGACAGCCACCATAAGGACAGCCTTCCATGTACACATCTGTAAGGAGTAAGGGCCGGCAGGGTCAAAGGGATGTTGGGTTAATTTCTCTAAGATGTAGTTAAGGTCCCAAGGCAGAGGGATAGGTTTCCTAGGTGGTCTCATGTGCAAGACCCCTTTAAGGAAGAGCTTTACATTGAGCCTGGCCAGTAAGGAGGGTTCCAGGGGCAGGCAGGCTGACATGGCAGAGAGATGAACTTTTACGAAGAATAAGAAAGGTCATTTTTTTTATCAATTGACACAAGTAGTTTAAAACCAGGGGAACCACGGCGGAGCTGGGGTCCCTTCCCTTTTGCAGACACCATTTTGCGAATCTTTCCCATTTATCCAGGTAAGATTTTCTGGTGGTAGGTTTCCTTGCCTCCCTTAGGACTGACAGCACATCCTCTGAGTAGTGGTGTCTGAAAGGAATCAAATGTTTATCACCCACAGAGTCAGAGACAACATCTGTACCCGTTAATGTAGGAGAGTTCCTTTGTCTTGTGACAATAGGTCCACCTTGTAGGGTAACTTAAGTCATGTTCTTGGCTAGTTTGTGATGTAGGGGGAACCAGTGCTGCCTTGGCCAGTAGGGAGTCACTAACAAGATTTTTGGTTTGTCCTTCTGGATTTTCAGGAGGACTTTCTGAATCAGTGGGAATGGGGGAAAGGGATAAAGGAACTTCCCCTCCCAAGAGATGCTGAAAGCGTCCACTCTCCACGCCAGAGGGGAGTGGATTTTTTAGCAGAAGCTCTGCAGTTGCCTTTTCTGGGGGGAGGCAAACAGGTCTATTTGTGGAGCCCTCCACCGGTGGACTATGTCTAAGAAGACCTCCTTGTTCAGCATCCATTCGTGTTGAGGCGAGGAGGTCCTGCTCAAGAGGTCTGCTTGGTGGTTGTCCCGTGAGGGGATGTAGACCGCCTGCAAGACTAAGTTCAGCCGGGAGGCTAAGTCCCATATCAGCAGGGATAGACTGCACAGCTGATAGGCCTTGTCCCTGCTTGTTGAGGTACCACATCACTGTGGTGCTGTCAGTGACAATCTGGAACACCCCTGGAACAAGAAAGAGGGGTGAAGATCTGTAGAGCTAAGAAAACTTCTGTCATTTCCCTGATATTGATGTGTTTGGCCTGAAGAGAGGGTACCACTTCTCCTGAAACTTGTAAGAGGCCAGAGTTGCTCCCCAACCTGTATTGGAGGCATCTGTATGCATAACTTGGGTTGGGGTGGGGGGCTGTAGTGGGAGCCCTGGGTTCAATTTCACTTGCTGGATCCACCAGTTGATTTCTGTTTTCAGACAGGGAAGGAGGGGGGTGGCCTGCTCTACGGGATGTAAGTGCTGGGATCAGATGTTCTTCAGGAACCACTGCAGCTTGCGCACGTGCATTCTTGCTAGCGGTAGCATGGGGATGGTTGCTGCCATCAAACCCAAAAGGCGTAGAAAATGCCTTGCCATCACCTTTCGGGATAGTAGAGCTTCCTGGAAGTGGGAAGTTAAAGACAGAACCTTGTCCTGAGGTAGAAAGGCCTTCACTGTGTCTGTTCTGATTCTGCAGCTGAGGAAAATCTTGTCTTGGCTTGGGATCAGAGAGGATTTGGGGAGGTTGATGGTGAATCCTAGATTCTGCAGAAGGGACATGGTGAAATGTAGATACTTTAGTAGAGCATCCCTGGACTCTGCCATAATCAGGATGTCATCCAGATAAGGATAAATTAGTATCCTTTGAGTTCTGCAGAAGGCAATGACTGGGGCCAGGCACTTTGTAAAGACCCTGGGGACTGTGGATAAACCAAAGGGCAAGGCAGTACATTGGAAATGAGAGGAAGGGCCAGAGAAACGCAGAAATTGTCTGGGAGAACTCCTGATGGGTATGTGCAGGTAGGCTTCCTTTAGGTCTAGGGTGACCATGAAGGCCTTGGCTGGAATGAGAGGCAGCAAGGTGGGGAGAGAGTGCATTTTGAAGGAGGGTACCTGAAGATGTAGGTTTAGAAAGGACAGATCTAAGATGGGTCTCCAGGGGCCATCTTTTTGGGGACCAGGAAGAGATGGGAGAGTAAAACCCTTTTCCTTCTTGTCCTGGAGGAACAGGCTCTATGGTGCCAAGCTGTAGAAGATCTGCCAGAACTTGTGGCATGAGATGGGCCTGGTCTTTGGGGAGGGAAGGGATGCCTCTTCTGGGTGGCTTCTCTTTCCAGGATAGGAAGTACCCTTTTTGGATAATGTTGGACCCACTGGTCTGAAGTGATGGATTGCCAAAAGGGGGAGACAGTGGGAAAGGTGGGCTGAGAGGAGGAGGTGGGCAAGGCGGTCACGCATTAGTGGGGCCTCCTCTGTCCTGAAAGGCTGTCTGGGTTGCTGTGGTGGAGCAGAGGATCTGGAGGTAGTAGGTCTTCTGGCCCCTCTCCTGGACCTGGAAGAGGAGGGCTGTGGAGTACGTCTTACAAATGCGGCTTTAACAAGGTAATTCCTTAATACTTGGGTATGGGCGACACCAGCAGGTGCTTAATGTCCTGGAACTCTTTGCTTTTTTCTTGCAGATTAGCATATTGTGGTCCAGAGGGGCGTCCAGGATTTTAGCCTTGAAATCCTCAGGGAGTTTCTGGAGTCTTAGCCATACGTACCTCCTGAGGGCTGAAGCAGATGCTGTCGACCTGGCAGATGCCTCTGCAGCATCATAGTTGCGCCTTATGGAGTGCCTTCTACCTGTTGGGCCAAGGAAAGTTTGAATGAGATGTCCGTCTTGCTGGGACTGTCAGGCAAAGAAGCCAGCAGGAGGAGGCTTGAGAGACCAAGTCTAATGCATACTTGGTCATGTGGCTCTGATAATTTATGGCTCTGAAAGCCAAAGTAGAAGAAGTGTACACCTTCTTCCCCATCCTATCCATGTACTTATTGTCATTGTCAGTGGGTAGTAGGGAGGCAGAAGGCAACAGTCTAGATTATCTGCTGTGGTGGCAATAACGATAACCAAGTGTGGCTTAACTAAGAATTCGTGGTCCTCTGGTACTTTATTGAAGCAGTCAGGACACTTAGGGGCCAGAGGCTGAGAGTCAGGGGCCTTAGAGGCTGCATTGAAAGCATCTAAGTAAGCAGGCAGAACAGGGGGAACTGCTGAAGGGGAGGGTAATTCCACTTGCAGCAGTTCAAAGTACCTTTTTCAGGTGACAGTCATTTGGGCAGTATCCCATTTAAAGTAATCCTTCATCTTGGTGATGGTCTCACCAAAAGTAATGTCATCAGGGGGAGAGTACTCCTCAACAGATTCCTCATCCGGAGAGTAATATTCTGGGGGGAGGCAATCTGGGAAACATAAGAAATGGACTCCTCTGATGAAGAGAAAGAAGAGTCATGTTCTTCTTCCCTGACCTGAGGGGTTATGGATGGGAGGGAAGAAGCAGAGACAGGCCTAGGGATCAGAAGAGGCAGGGTGGAAGTGGCTGAGGCCTAAGGCCCATGAAGGCCTGCATGAGAGATGAAGTGAAGGCTTCCCAATACGGTGTGACTTCTGAAGAAGAGGAGGTATCTTTAGATTTCTGCTTGTTTTTGGCTGGAGAGGAAGTAGAGAGTGGCCTGGTGTCGGGTCTGGAGATTAGCACATCTGAAGTCTGGATCCCTGCAGGAGGTACCACCGAAACCGGTTTCTCCTCTGGAAGTGCTGGTCATTGGCTGCGAAACGGCTTCCTCAAGAGACGTCGCTGCAGTCGACGGATCCTCTGAGTGCATATCCACCCCTAGATCGGCAGTTGGTGGTGCATTGGTAAGCGGAGCGGCAGGAGAAGGCGGCCTAGGAAACTTGGCCTTCTTGCGCAAAGGTTCAGGTGCACCCTCCGATGTAGGATCCATCCTAAGGGCTAACCGTTTGAGGCGTTGGTTCGTGAGGTAGAGATTTAACATGGCTAGATGGCTGCGCAAGGTCTTAGGCACAAACAATTGACAAATAGTGCAGGAGTGATCGTGTTCTCAGCCTAGGCAAAAAACCTGTCATGGGCGTCCTTGTGGGGTATCTGGCACCCACATTGGCACTTTCCCTTTTTTCCCTGACATCAGCTAAAAGCTACAACAACCAAGCGTTAGCTATAACAATCATCAAAAATAAGAAATTTTGAAACCCAACAAGCTACTTATCTTTAAGATGCGATGTCTGTGAAGAAGCGATCATACGATGCAAATATTAAGGCCCCTTGGTTTATGGCCCTACGTGTGATGTCCCACGCACACTACAGCAGCCAAGCTGAAGCTTTTGTACAGAACCCAATGTACGAGTTGCCTGAGGGCAGGAAATTCCACACCTAGAATACTGAAACACAGGAATAGAAGGACATCAACTATATTGAAGGAAGGTTATGCAGGAGGGGATCAAAAACATTCCCATTGTAAGTTTAGGTGCGAGTGAAGTAAGGTTTTGAATGAGGAGAGGTAGCTAGTGGTATGGATGAGAGGAGGGAGAGAATTCCAGTAGCGTGCTAGAGAGAAAGACATTAATTGTTTGCCTGGAGGTCGGGCAAGTTTCTGTAGCTCTATTAGGTTTTGTGAATTTGATCTAAGGAGTCTGTCAGGTTGATGCATTTTAAAGGTGGTGGCAAGGGAGGGACAGAGTGAGGGACTGAAAATAATTTTGTGAGCTTGGACAAGTTGAATGTAGGTGAGGTAATTGGGCAGCTCGAGCTAGTCCAGTTGATGTAAGGGAGTGCAGTGGTGGGAGATGGATCTGTGGCCAGTTGCAAATTTTGCTATTTTTTTGTAACAGGAGCAGAGTTTTGACTTGAGGGAGGATTGCAGGTTGGTAAGGATCGAGGCACCATATAGGAGGGATGGAATGAGGTATGTATTAGCAAGGGTGAGCCTGGTGGAAGGACAGATGTACTGATTGTGGCGGTAAAACGTCCCAATTTTCTTATAAGTTTTTTTGATATTTACTTGTAGATGGCTGTCGAACTTTAGCTTATCGTTGACAAGGACTACTAGTAGTTTAGCACTGGAGACTACTTCGAGGGGAGTTTTACTTTGACTAGTGATTGAAAATGAGTTTTTATCTATGTTGGTGGTTTTGGGAGCGGTAAATTTCATGAATTTAGTTTTAGTTACACTGAGTGCAAGATGGTTGTCCAGCATCCATTTCTCAGTGGAAGAGAAGGCTTCTTGGGTTATTTTTGTTAGAAGTCGTTTATGAATACATTGAACAGAAGGGGGCCTAGACTTGAACCCTGGGGGACACCTGTGGGAGTATTAAGGAAAGGGGAGGTGGATTTTTTCCATCTAACTGCCTGTTGCCTATTTGTGAGGTAGCTGGTGAACCAGTTGATAGAGGAGTTGGATAGATTTAATTTGGAGAGCTTAGTAAGGAGAAGATTATGAGAGATGCTGTTGAATGCCTTAGAAAGGTCTAAGAGGAGAGTGGAAACGATGTGGCCAGAGTCCCGGGCCTTGTTAACAGTTTCAAGGAAGGAGAGGAGAGCTGTGATGGTGCTGTGGCCGGGTCTGAAACCATGTTGTGTGGGAGTTGGATGATATTTTTTTGTGAGATAGGGTATTGTATATGGATGCATTTTTCGAGAAGTTTAGAAATGGGGGATAAGATAGCAATGGGTCAAAAGTATGGAATACCGTTGCTGTTGCCACCTTTATGAAGAGGAATAATGAAGGCTTTTTTCCAGAGCTGGGAACATGGCATTCAGAAATAGAACGATTTATTACAATGCAGATGAGCAGAGCAATGCCATCTGTGGCTGCTTTTAGGAAGAAGGATGGTATTTCATTAATTCTGATGCTATGAACTAGACACTGACTAAATGTCCGTTTTTTTTGTTTCTGCTTTAGTTCTTTAACATGAATTTCTAATCATTCAAGAGCTTTATATTTCCAGTAGATCTTGCAAGGAAACACTAGGCTCCCTCAGCGGCTTTCCCCTTAGCTTTACAGCTGAAAGATTTACAAATGTGCAACTTTCATTCTCTTTCTGTTTGTAAAGTTAAAACTTTAGGCTAGGACCCTTCATGTATGGTGCATGCTGGAGATTTATGTCTGTTCCTGAATTACTTTTCTGAATACATATTGTGGTGTGTGTTTTTTGAGACAAAGAAGTTAGTGAGTTTGATTCTGTATTTAAATATTTGCTTGTTTTACAACCTGTAACATAAATATAATGCACTTTATTTTTTAAGTGCAGATAATTGCTTTTAATATTGAAACTCCTGAAATGTTCGTCACCCATTATAAAATTTTCAGTCAACACATTTGTTCTATTTCAGGCCAAACAGACAAATCAGTGTCTGCATCAAAGTAACGGAAGTGGCAGTGCTGCAATGTCCTTCTCAATTTGAAACATGTTTTGTTGCTTGGCTGAAGAAAACAAAGTAACTAAAACTAGCTCTAAGCCATCTCTGTGGTGAAAAGGAATAAAATCCTAACTGTGACTCACACAAGCTGGGATCAATTACTGACTTCTACCAAGGAAGGGCCTATTAGGGAATAGTAGCAGTCAGCAGCTGATAACTCACCCATCCGAGGGAAAGGAGGCTGTTCACTCCACTTTAAAGCCATTATTTATTGAAGAGTGGATGTATGATATGCACGGTATAGGTTTGGTTAGAGACATGCACTTGGCTCAAATGAAATGTTTCTGTGTAACACCTTTCAATGTGCACATGGAAGCATGCAAGTGCACCGGGGGAAGGTGCAGCACGTCCTCACTTTGACAGGCACTTAACTGCCAAGGACTAGGATTATGCCACAAGTAAGAAATCCCTTGATGACTAGCAGGCCTTACTGTGGAATGAGCAGCACACACACACACACACACACACACACACACACACACACACACACACACACACACACACACACACACACACACACACACAAATAAACAAACACACACAAACACATACACACACAAACATACACACACACACACACACACACACACACACACACACACACACACACACACACACAAATAAACAAACACACACAAACACATACACACACACACACACACACACACACACACACTTGAAAGCAGACCCATGTGTTTCCTCAGTGACTATACATGACATGGCATACACTGTTGCCAGCTTCTGTAACAGTCTGTAATTGTATTACCTGTTAATTCCTTGCAGCGCCTGTTGAGAATGTATCAGTCAATCTGTGGAGTGAAATCAGAATGCAGGAACAGCAATACATGTCTCTTAGAAAAAAGGAAATATTGCCTTTAAGGTCTTTTTTGACTGATGAAAATCAGATGAGACATTCTGGCAAACTTCTAATGTTCAATTAGAAAACAAAATAAAATAAATGGACCCTGACTCGAGTGGCATAGTAGTGAATCAATTAGAATTGTTGCCTCACAGCATCTGGCTCACTGGCTTCATTCCCAGCTGGGATGCTTTCTTTGCACAGAATGCATGTTCTTCCCTGTTGTCACACACGTTTTTTCCAGGGTCGCCATTGTCTGTACCCTGCCATACTGCAACAGGCTAGAGTCACGTGCAAGACTGGATCTCTGCATTATACCCACAGCTTTTCTGAACTGGCTCTGGATTGCATGATAATGACCAGGACAAAGTGTGCATTAGAGAATTAACTCTTTCGCTGGATACTGTTTTAAGAATTGTTAAAGTATCAGCACTATATAATAACTGAAGGGCAAACTGATCTTTGAAGAGATAGGGACACAACTTCTACGTAGCAACTCAGAAACTACACATTGGATCATGATGCTTATTATTTCAAATGAAGAAGCATGCTTAAAGTAGTAACACCCTGTAAAATCATAGATTGATTTTATTTACCTACTTTTACACTTAAAAACTGGGTAAATAAACTGGTCTGAACACCATTTTCTGCCATGATACAGGCCAAAGATATAATGATGATGATAATTTGTGAGAACACAGACAATATAAACAAAATTTTCATAGTTAAGTTGTGGCACGGAATAGAGATGCAGTGAATTAATATATTGGAGGTATACTGACCATACAAATTACAACTAGTTCATATTTACCAATCTAAAGATGGAAAAAATGCAGTTACACTAGAAGAAATTACAGATAGCAGAACAGCTACACTAGGATGCACTGGGAAATACCAGACAGTAAAAAGGCACATAAATGTTTTTCTGCTGGAGTTAAGTTAGCGTTAGTGACAAACAAAAAGCTCAGGCTTCTTCTATTGCACTTTTCTACAAGATTTAGACTAAATTTACATTGCTACTTCACACTTCTAAGTTCAGGTTTAGGTGCCAGTTTCAACTAGCACAACTTTATAAAAACAGCCCCGCAATGACTTCCAAAAAAATTAGCATCTGACTACCTGGCTTTGAAGAGCACATTTACACAAAGAATTGTCGTGTACGTACCATAATTTGGCATCCGTGTTGTCCAATGTCATTCTTCCTCACATCTGGGTCTAGGATCAGACATCGGATACAATTTGGCCGCTTTTGCAAGACTATAATCTGAGCCTAGAGCTCCTTCCTCTACCGTAATGCCTCATGCCTGCTCTAACCCTCAGAGTCTGCTGCTTTATGAACAGTTTACCAAGAAATATATACCTATCCTCTTAAAGGTAATATAGTAGAAAAAGTAGGCATACTCTAGAGCTCAACCTATGGGTTCCTTAGTTCCTCTAGATGTCTCTAAGCAATTAGGTTGGGGGACGAATAGGAGGGATGTGAGGAAGAATGAAACTGGACAACACAGATGCCAAGTTATGGTAAGTACACAACTTCTAAATCTAATGTTGTCCATTTCATTCTTCCTCACTTGTGGGGCAGAGTCCCCAGCTACATAACTCATTGAAGTGCAGGTAAATGGCGGGTGTTACTATGACTCTCTTAAGGTAGCCAAATGCCTCGTCATCTAATTAGTGATGTACATGAATGCATGAACGAGATTCCCACTGTCCCTACCTACTATCTAGCAAAACCAAACCAAGGGAATGGGCCTTGTCAGACTCAGCATGGAAAGAAGACCCCGTTGAGCTTGACTCTAGTCTGGCCTGGGTGACCCTTATGGAAGGATATGCTAGTGCACTGTGGAGCCAAAAAATGATCAATTTCTGGAAATAATCTCCAACTTATAGTGGCATACAAAGGTATAATGTCTTGACCAAGTTGCTGCAACATAAATTTCATAGGTAGGTACTAGGCTATCGGCCCAAGGGCCTATGCAAGCCTAGCCAACAAGGTTCCCTGGCTTACGCCACCCAAGAACGTTACCTGTAGCTATAACCGCCACAAAAAGGGTATCTGAATTGCAGGCATTATCCTCCAAGTCACCATATATAGCTTGGATGAAAAAGTAGAATATCTTCCAATGTGAAAATTTGAAACTGCTGCCAGTTGCAACTTTGTAGTAGAGAAACTAGCTCCATCCAGGAAAGGTGAAGCTAGAATAAGGAGTATGTCCACTGCGGAGGCTGAAAAAAGATCAATACCTTGTTTGGAGGCCCAAACTGAGAATCCTTTTCACTTGCTATTGTAGACCTTTTCTGTGAAAAGTTTCTGAGAGGTAAGAATAATCTTTTGGACTGGTGAGGCTAGCCTGGACTTTGTTAGAATTACTGGAAGTAGACAAACCAAGCAGTTAACCGAGGGGACTGAAGATTGGGGGGGGCTGCTGTTCTGATGGGTGAGATGATAGATTCTGACTGGGATCCAGTATCCAATGTGGATATTTCAGATGAGACCGCAGAAAGGGGAACCATACCTGACGAGGTCAGAAGGGGCAATGAGAATTAGTGAGGTGTTCAATCTGCTGGCTTTCTGTAGAACTCTTGTGATCAGAGGTATTGGAGGCTAAGCATATAGGAGACTCGAAGGTCAACCATGGACTACAGCATTCCTCGGGGACTCCCCAACTGGAAGGATCAAAGCAAAATACTTGCTGCACTTGCTGTTTAGGGAAGAGGTGAACAGATCACAGCGAGGGTGGCCCCATCAGCTAATAATCTGGTTTGCTACTGTCTGATTGAGGGACCATTCGTGTGGGCTCAGAATGGACCTGCTGAGTCTGTTTGCTAGTACGCTGGTATATATGGGAACATGCATTGCAAGGAGAAAGTGGTTTGAAAAGATGGCCTATTCTGACACTCTCAAGGATTCTCTGAACAAGGGATATGAACAGGTTCCCCCATTTGTTGATGTACCAGACAACTGATGTTGTCTGTATGAACTGCTATTGTCCCCAGAGGGAGGCAGTCGTGGAAGGCTTGCAATGTCAGGAGAACTGCTGTTATCTCTAGGACATTATATGCAATTTGGTCTCTGTCTGGAACCATGTGCCTTGAGCCACTCTTCCCTGATAATGCCCCCCCCCACTCCAACAGGGAAATGTCCGTGGTCACTGTGGCTGTGAGAGGAGGTAGTGAAAAAGGTCTGCCTAGATATAGGTCATCTGATTGCATCCACCGCTGGAGATGGCATTTGGAAACCGGGGTTAGTGTGATAGGAAAGTACAGTTGTGTACACTTACCATAAATGCAGATGTTCGAGTTTCTTCACTGTTGCAGTCATTACATTTGGGTAATCTGCTGGCAGGTTGCCCTCAGTCAGACTGATTAACAAAGTCTTAGGTCCTGCGTCGGTTGCTGTCCCTTCTTCCATGATGTCAGGGGTATAAAACATGCAGCCAACGCCATTACATCAGTTTTTCTTGCCCCAGATATCAGGTGCCCCCCAAATGGGGAGCAAATATATATATATATATATATATATATATATATATATATATATATATATAGATATATAAAATTAGAAACACAAAAAAATATATACCTCCAAACCAAAGCAAATACACCAAAAAGGCAGTACACTAAATACCGTAAGTGTGATAAGAGACTTAGGGACACAGGTGGACAGTGGTCTCACCTTCAATAACTACATTGCCACAGCAGTCAGGAAATCCTTTTATGTGGCACACCTCATCACTAAGGGAAAAAAGGAGGTCATTGTCCCACTGTACTCACCCCTCTTTAGACCCATTATAAAATACACTGCCCCATTTGGTATGTACCTCTCAAGACATCTGCAACAACTGGAAAGGCCGCAGAAATACTTCACTAAAAGAATCACAGGTCTAAAGCAGATGTCCTATGCTGACCGCTTTAAAAAGCATCTACTCCGTGGCGATCTCTGCTTAACATACAAGGCCATGTCAAACCCAGAGCTGTTGGACATGCTACACTTAAAGAAATCCCAATCCCTCAGAGCCACATGCTCCAGGGAACTAATCTTGTCATCACAATAAACAAAACATGCTGGAGGGATAGGTTCCTGACCCAGAGACTCCCCAGACTCTGGAATACACTGTCCATACATGTCAAGCAGAGCGCCTCTTTGGCCCTCTTTAAAAGGAACCTTGATGATTGGATGGGAGAAAGGAAATTCACCCCAGGGATCACGTCAGTTGCCCTGCTAGACAGGAGTCCAGGGAAATAAATTGTGTGGGAAGAAATAGCCAGGGAATTGTTATGGCTACGCTTGTATAGGCCCTAGGACCAACAGCCTAGTACCAACCTATGAACCTATAAGCATACTAAAAGAAAGAAGAGGTATAGTAAAAGAAAAACAGGGGGGCTGGAGGGAGGGTAACCAGGACTGCAACAGTGAATACACTCGAACATCTACATTTATGGTGAGTGTACACAACTCTATTATGTTCATCGTGTTTCACTGTTGCAGTCATTACATTTGGGCAGATTCCCAAAGCTAAGGTTGGGAGGATGGATTTATACAGCATTAAGACCAGCTATAAGGCCCTGCAAAACAGCAGTGGCAAAGCCAGCTCTGGATTTAGAGAAAATTGGTATGTGATAATGCTTGGTGAAAGTATGAACTGAACTCCAGGTAGCAGCTTTTAGAATATGCCTGGTACGAACACCTCTGAGAAAGGCTGTTGAAGTAGATGCAGCCCTGGTGGAATGAGATCTGATCCCCTGGGGGATAGGTTTTCCATGGTGCTTATAACAGAAATGAATACAATGGCTTATCCATTTAGAAATGGTTTGCTTTGAAATAGCCTTCCCCTCTGCCCCTGCAGCAAATGCTACCAACAGTTGTTCAGAATTTCTTCAAGATTTAGTCCTGTCCAAGTAAAATTTAAGTTGTCTGTGTGCATCCAATGAATGCAGAATCCACTCTCCCTTGTTCTATGGATTGGGAAAGAAAGTTGGCAAATGAATGGACTGATTAAGAGCCACATTGGATACCACCTTGGGCAAGAATGATGGATTGGTCCTGAGTGACACCCTGTCCACATGAAAGATGATGAAAGGCTGCACTGCCATGAGGGCCTGTAATTCAGATATCCTCCTAGCTGAAGTGATTGCTAAAAGGAAGGCTGTTTTCCAGGAAAGAATTTTAAGTCTGCAGTTGCAGCTGGCTCAAAAGGAGGTAGAGTGAGTTTCTCCAATACAAAGTTAACTCATTCACTCCGGAGCAGCTCAGGAAAAGCTGCTTGCTTAATTCCACCATAGGAACAACAGTGCAGCCTGAGCTCATTTTCAGAAAATCCATTTGTAATACCATACAGAAAACAAATGTTCATAACTCTAACTAAAAGAGCTAGACTAAAAATGTAAACACGAAAGTTGTTCAGCAGACACTGACCTTTCCAACAGTGTAAATGTTGATAGTGTATATCAAAGTCATTATTAAATATTTGGCAAGGAATGCTGATATTGTGCATATTTTTTACCTGTCTGGAAAAACAAAGCATAATATCTTGGTCAATGTACCATGCAGACCCATACAATGTGAATGTAATTTGTTAGTATGAATGTCAGCTTTAAAATGATACCTTAACCATTACAGTGTGATGTTCCTTTCTTGAGATATTCACAGAAATATGATTAATATATTATTTTTCATAATTGATAAATAAACAAAGCATAATATCTCATCACCTGTAACAGACAGAGCCTACATCAGTGTAGAAGTTGTGCATCTGAATGTCAGCTTCAAAATGATGCATTATTTGTGTGATCACCATGCTCCCTTGCAAAAATATGGGCATAAAAATGAAAAGCATTGTAAATGTATAATTTTCATAATCGTACAAGACTAAACAAACTGTGATATCTGTACATGTGTAGAGTGTACAGACACAGTTCTTTTACCATGTTGTAAGGAATAACACTGTCTTCAAAATGAAGTATTACTTGGCACACTGACATGCTCCCTTGCAAAGTTATTTACCAAAATATGAAAAAAAAAAAAAACAATTTCCATAACCTAATTCCAAACAAACTTTGATATCTGCACGTGTCCAACATACAGGCACAATTATTTTACCATGTTGGAACCAGCAATACTGTCTTCAAAATGAGGTATTACTTGGCACATTCAGATGCTCCCTTGCAAATTTATCTACCAACATATAAAAAAAATCATAATTTCCATAACCTAAGTCCGAAACAAACTTTGATATCTGCACATGTGTACAACATACAGGCACTATTCGTTTCCCATGTTAGAACTATCAATACTGTCTTCACAATGAGGTATTACTTGGCACATTCAAATGCTCCCTTGTAAAGTTATTTACCAAAATATGAAAAAAAATCATAATTTCCATAACATAAGTCCTAAACAAACTTTGATATCTGCACATGTCCAACATACAGGCACAATTCTTGTACCATGTTGGAACCAGCAATACTGTCTTCAAAATGAGGTATTACTTGGAGCATTCAGATGCTCCCTTGCAAAGTTATTTACCAAAATATGAAAAAAAATATATAATTTCCATAACCTAAGTCTGAAACAAACTTTGATATCTGCACATGTGTACAACATACAGGCACAATTATTTTACCATGTTGTAATCAGCAATAAATACTGTCTTCAAAATGAGGTATTACTTAGCGCATTCAGATGCTCCCTTGCAAAGTTATTTACCAAAATATGAAAAAAATCATAATTTCCATAACCTATGTCCGAAATAAACTTTGATATCTGCATATGTGTACAACATACAGGCACAATTCTTTTACCATGTTGGAACTATCAATACTGTCTTCAAAATGAGGTATTACTTGGCACACTGACATGCTCCCTTGCAAAGTTATTTATCACATTATGAAAAAATCATAATTTCCATAACCTAAATCCTAACAAAACTGATATATGTACATGTGTACAGCATTCAGAACCAGTTGTTTTACCGTGTAGACAGATATGATTGTAATTATATACATTCTTGTTGTAGCCAACATACTGCTGAATGAGTACATGTAAAGAGATAAAGCAAGGTAAGGACCGCCACTTCACTAATGAACCCAGGACAGGCATGGGACAGTGGCAGGCAAGGCCATCTCATCTGTCCGATAGCTGTGCTGGCTACCCACTCAGACAGCTGATAACACTGCAGTCTCGCAACCTCCTTCAGCAGTCTGCCTTACCTATGCCTTTTCTCTTTACATGTGTCCATTCAGCAATGGACCTAAGGGATCAATTTCTGTATTAGTAAGCCCTTCCTGTCATCTAAACTCTACACATGCCTGATAAAAGCAGACTAAAAAAGAAGTATTGCAGGATGGTCACTGACATATTAGATTGTATGTGGTAGCACTCTTCTAAAACAGCTGTTCTTTCTCAGCATCCTCACCAGCGCCTTACCACAGTTATTTGCCAAACTCAGATAAATATATTTTACACAACACATTTCATAATAGAGTTTTACTTACTATACTGGCCCTACTTGGTCATGGATGTTTTCCATTCTTCTCATGAGCTGCATGTTACCAATCCTGCATAGCTCTCCTCACGCAATGCCCTCCTTAATTAGGTGAACGCCATCCCTTCTGAACAGGTGAATGTCTTCTGCGGTGATGCTGTCATGGCAGACTGTAGATCCATCGACCCTCTGCATCAAGCCATGCAGGAACCCATTCTGTAAACGTCTGGCCTTGTGAGCTGCCCATTGACTGTTTGCTGTTTTCCATATCTGGCCACATACCCCACTCTCACTTATCGTTCTCCTGGTTGTGAAGCCATGCCAGTGTCAGAAGATGGACAAACCTGCACAGGAAAGAAATTGCAAACAGATTACTACTGATGATTGACAGATGTTTCGGAAGGCTACATATACATATATGTATATCATGTGCATTACCTGGTTAGCCCATCAAAATCTTCCATCCTAGCCACAGGGGTAGTATTCTTTGCATTTGTGTGTTCTAATACATGTTAGTGTGGAGTGCAGAGGCATTCATTATCATTCTGTAGAAATACTGTATCATTATAATTCAGGCAAAATAGTATAACACTTGGATGTTACTGAGCCCTTCCTCCTACCACCTAATTTCCACCCATGACTGACAAAGCAAGGAAACACTCCCAACTACTGAGTATAAGCAGAAGTACAGTAATACAAGCAGAAATGGCAAACTCATCTGGGTCATCCATGTAAGAATTAGTCACAAAAGTAATAATTCCAGTTATCGCATCGGACCATCACTCTGGTTGCAATAAGACTCATCAGTTTTCCTCAGTGCACTATGTGCATATTGTTAACACATAATAAATTATTCTTGAAAGCTGGATACATAAACAAAAAATTATAATAACCATCACTGAAACCTGAGCTATAGATAACCTATACTTGTTACACCGTATCTGTATTAGGATCTTCAGCAGTCTGACCATGTATGCACAAGCACTTCCTTGGTACACAAATAAATTTTTTCCCCTACCAACATCTTCATTACTACATGTTATACACATGTCCCTAAATGAAACATTCACCCAAATGACCCCTTCAGGAAAATGTTGAGATACGCACAATCATCAAATATATATATATATATATATATATATATATATATATATATATATATATATATATATATATATATATATACACATATATTTTCTAGCATGTCCAAAGGTCAGTTGTCAATCTCCTCTCCGGTCCAGCTGGTGAATCTGGGAATCTTGAGGCAATGTTACAAATGCCTCATGCACACAGACAACCCTCTCCTCCTCCCAACAAATTCCAACACATGTGAGAGACGCAATCATATAGCCAAACTGGAGGCTAAGCTCTCTCAACTCAGTACTGGCGTAACCAGTCAGGAGGAGAAGGAAACCACACTCACTACAATTCCAGTCTCACACAGACCTATCACGACAGCAAACCAAACACATAAACACACAAAAACATACAAAATAGACACCCAAACAACCGCTACCCCAAAACAAAACACGTGCAACACATAGCTCACAAAGCCAGTGTGCCGAACAGTCACAGCCCTTAAGGCTAAACAACACACCTGATACACTTGCAATAGGTGACTCTATCGTCAGGCACACTGACATCCCGCTCACCAGGCTGAACAAGGAGAAGGTCACAGAGAGCTGCCTGTCGGGCGCTAGGATCCGCCACATAACACAAGCACTCAGGTCACTCCAAGGCAAGTACAAATATGACTCCGTCATTGTCCATGCTGGTGTGAATGACCTGAGACGTACCTCCCTGGACTACATGAAAAGAGACATAGAGGAGCTCTCTGAGCATGTAGCCCAGGCCGGTATGACCCTGACCTTGAGTAGCATCTTAGCCTCACCAAGAATGATGCCACAATATGAATTCAAGATGATCAATTTCAACAATTGGCTTAAGTATTGGTGTCATTCAAAGGGGATCCAATGCGTCAGCCTGAGATGACATGCTCGACAAGCCACGATGCTTCGCTAGGGACGGCTTGCACCTGTCACCCCTGGGCTTTCGGATATTGGCAAAGGCTCTTGCTACCCTCATAGTGCCTTCTTTAGGCAAGGCTCAAAAGACAAACCCACCTCCATAGGTATCACAAGGGATAAGAAACTAAGAGTAATGCTACTGAATGCCAGAAGTCTAAACCTCAAGATGCACGCACTCGAAACTCTCCTTAGCATGGAGAACATTGATATCTGTGCAGTAACAGAAACCTGGTTCAAGGCTCCCGAGAGCACCCCAGCACTACCAGGTTATACCTCATACCATGCTTTTTGGCCCCAAAACTTGGACCAAACCACAAAAGGAGGGGGAGTATCAATATTTGTCAAAGATACTCACACCTCCAGGTTGGTGGCACAGCACGAAGCATCAGAGACTATCCATGTGCAACTAACAGTGGGTAAAACTGCCTTCCAGTTTATAGCCTGCTACAGACCACCCTCCCAAACCCAGGAACCCCACTTGGCCTTCCTGAGAACACTGGAAAATATGAAGGTCTCTCCAAACACCATTATATTGGGTGACTTCAACTACCCAAACATAGACTGGGAGCATTACTCTAGCTCCAACACCCTAGCCCAAAGGTTCCTAGAATTTATAAACTCAAATGCTATGGAACAACTTGTTACCACTCCCACAAGAGGGGAAAACATACTGGACCTGATCATCACCAACATGGGGATTCTATGCTCCAGACCAGAAGTGTATCCCTCACTGGTAAGATCAGACCATAAACTAATCTCACTGGATATTCACATCCCGACCCCACCCCCTGCCCAGAAAACCACAGTGAAAAACTTCTCTAAAGCAAATTTCACACTTCTCAAAACCGAGGTGGCATCCTTCAAAGCCCCCCGGGCCTGTGGAAAATACGGCGCAGACTGCAGAATCCTTTATAAATGCATTCTATGAACACCTACAGGAATGCATGGATCATGCAATCCCAAATAAAACCAAGACCCGATCCTCCAAAGGCAGAAGTCCTGTCTGGTGGACCCCAGCCATAAACAAACTATACAATAGAAGGAGGAAGCTACTACATGACAGAGCAAAATCCCAAAAAGGGAAGGCATCTCTGATCAGTATTGGCAAAAAACTACGGGCACTCATAAAATCGTCTAAGGCCAGCTTCGAGAGAAAAATTGCACAGGACACTAAGGATAATCACAAGGCTTTCTTTAGTTATGTTAGGAACCTGGGTGGGAATTCCCAGATATGCTCAGAATTAATCCAAAATGACAAAAAATACACCGGACCCACAGACATTGCCAACATCCTATCTGACAGGTTCAGCGCAAACTTCTCCCCCAACCCCACCAAAAAGGCAAATATCTATCCCAGCAGAGTGCTGCCCCCCTGACATCTCAGATGCTCAGGTAAGAGCCGCCCTCTCCAAAGCAAAAAACACAGCATCAATGGGACCAGACGGTGTCCCGGGCTGCGTCCTACATGAACTCCAAGAAGAGCTAAACCCAAACATAAAACTACTGTTCAATCTCAGCCTTACTACAGGATATGAACCCAAAGAGTGGCGTACAGCAACAGTGGTCCCTCTCCACAAAGGTGGTGCCTCAACAGATCCTGGAAACTATAGCCCCATAAGCCTCACTAGCTTGGTCTGCAAAGCTATGGAAAGGATCATCATGGACCTCACAAATAAAGATATTGGGGACCTACAGTCACTGGATCCTACCCAGTTCAGCTTTGTTAAGGGCAGATCCTGCCTCTTAAACCTGGTTGATTTCTCTGAAACAGTCACCAAGGCAATTGACGGGGGGAAGGTGGTCCACACAGCCTACCTGGACTTCGCAAAAGCCTTCGATACAATACCCCACTCGGGCATTATAGATAAGCTCACCAGCTTAAATATAAACCCCTATGTCACTAGATGGGCTGCAAACTGGCTCAAGGACAGAACCCACATGGTTAGAATTGCTGGAGCCATGTCAGACTCCAAACCAGTTACAAGTAGCATCCCACAAGGCTCAGTCCTGGGACCTCTCATGTTCGGTATATATTTCTCAGAGGTACAGGCCAACACGGCAGGACTGTGGCTGACCAAGTTCGCAGATGACTGCAAACTGGGCGCCATAATCGACTCTCCAGCTGACACAAGCATCCTCCAAAAGGGCCTCATAGAAACAGACAACTGGTGCCAGAACCATGGCCTCAAGCTAAACGCCAAAAAGTGTATAGTCATCCCCTTTGGCAAAAACAAAGTGCCAACAAATTACCACATAGGTGGTAATCCATTAAGTACAGAAGAAGTAATTAGGGACCTGGGGACCCAAGTTGATAGCAATCCCTCATTTGACAACCACGTGGCCAAAGTGGTTAGAAAAACATTTTATATAGCCCACCTATTCATGAAGGGATTCACATCTAGATCGGGGGAGGTCATCCTGCCTCTTTACTCATCCCTCATCAGGCCCATAATTGAGTACAATGCCCCTTTTGGGATGTACCTTACCAGACACCTGCAGCAACTGGAAAGACCCCAAAAGTACCTCACCAAGAGGATCAAAGGGATCAAACAGATGCCATATGCTGCCCGGTTAAAGAAACTCCAGCTCTACTCAGTGGCATACTGCCTGCTCAGAGGCGATCTGTGCCTGACGTATAAAGCCATGTCCAACCCGGAATTAATGGACATGCTGCACCTCAGAAAATCCAAATCCCATCGAGCTACGCGCTCGAGAGACTTGAACCTCAACACTGAAATAAATAGGACATGCTGGAGGGACAGATTCATAACCCAGAGGCTCCCTTCACTCTGGAATAAAATCCCAGTCCAGGTTAGGCAGAGTCCCTCATTGACTCTCTTCAAGAGGAATCTTGATGAGTGGATGGGAGATCGTAGGTTTACCCCGGGTATCACTTCTGTGTCACTGTTAGATAGAGGGACAGTATACTAACCTCGAAAAAGGGCATAGCAAAATTAATTTAAAATGGGTGGCGAAAGCCAAACACACTCTGGCTAGGCTTATAAATGCCCTAGGGCAGATAGCCTAGTATGAACCTATGAACATAGGTATATATATATATATATATATATATATATATATATATATATATATATACACACACACACATGTGATCAATGTATATATGTGCAAGTACATTATGTACATACATATATGTCCATATACACACATATGCACAAATATATATATATATATATATATATATATATATATATATATATATATATATATGTGTGTGTGTGTGTGTGTGTGTCTGTAGCAAGAAAAAAATCAGGGGTTTAGGAGGGTTGGCAGCTGATTAAAAATGAGGGGGGGTTTGCTTGCAATGTCTCCAAGCAGAAAAAAAAAACACAACCTGACTTGTGCATTCATCAAAGTGATAACAACTTCTACTTATGTGAATAACAGAGTCAGCAGCTGAGACTTTTCCCAGAAAAGTGATAATGACTTAGTGCCATATTGTAACTGCACGTACTGCTAATGTGATAATGACCTTCCTTTCATTACTGCAAAGGTATGCATGCTGAGACACAGGTGCTAATTGCTGCACATAACCTGTTGAGTAGGCATCCATTATATTACACTGTGCAGCTGTTATGTAACACAGACTCATTATCATCAGTAAGGAGAAGACCTGAGTCATTCAGTCAAATAGTATAACAGTTAGATATTACTGAGCCCTTCCTCCCACCTAAATTCCACACATGACTGACAAAGCCAGGAGAAAAACCTGAAACTCTTCCTTCAAGTGTACATGTTCATTCCTGTCCAAGTGCATCTCCTGTACCACTGCTTTTTGCATTCTACACTTAAATGTATACCATTACCTTTTATCTGTACTGGAAAGGCCATTTACATTTCAGGTTAGAATAGCTGCACTGCCTATAGTAACCAGTAAACATTACTACCACTAATAATGCTAGACATTTTTGCACATAATACTCCATCTGGCAGCTTAGATAAATACACTTGCAGTTAACAGGCAGGTAAACTTCTACATATTAGCATTTTTTCACTCCTTTTAGAATTTTGTACTTTTTTTCCCAAATACAGTAGTGCACAACCTACACACCCTTTCCTTTCTAAAACACGCAAATACCACGACTCATAATTCAGACATTATGTTATATTGGATCTTATTATATCATAAATATAACAGAAGTCCTTCCACCTAAAACCTAACACTCCACCTACATGAGAACTCTCATAAGCTTTACCTACTCTGAGGTTATTCACGCTACAGCAAATTATTTCACCTGTGGTTATTATAAAACGAATGTTAATTTCTTTCAATCACAGGACAACTGCAAACATCTAGTAAAAAATTAAATATTTCACTAAAGTAAAAAGCAACAATAGTCTGCCCATAATCTAATGTTACACCTGTTTACTAAATGATTTCTTATACTGCAATTACCAAGGAAGTGCTTTTATTTAAAAACAGTAATTTCCCTTCTTCCTATACTTTCATTTCCCCCTTTTCAGAAAGGTCCATGCCATTACCCTTTTAACTAAAATTGTTCTCTCGCTAGCAAGATGCCAATAAAAATGTTCGAGCACAATGTTTAGTCAATTCCTCACTGATGTCCGATTTAGTTCAAGTGCATGCAGTTCCAAGTGCCTCATAAACTTGTCAGTTATCACAGTTTCACAACTTCATTTCATTTTTAAAGCTATTTACCTTAAATAAATATAAGAATCTATATGTAGAGATGTATGTGCCTTTCTATCTACACAAACTGTTTCTATTAGTACTAAAAAAATAACTAGCGAGGTTCCAAAAAGCAGTAAACAGTATAATTTGCCTCCTTGGAAGGTATCGGCTGCACCACACAATGGGAAGGTGATGAAAATGCCTTTCCCTTCCCCCTGCACAGGAGCTGGCAGCATATGAACAATGAAGACAAGTGGAAAACTAGAAAATGAGAGAGGAATACCAACAGATTTAATGCATATGTTGCAAAAGGAAAATCACGAGAAACCCACAAAAGAGGTAGATGGCAGTAATTTAATTCAGTTAAGGTTTTTTTTTAATATGTTCGGACAATATCAATTCAGAATCTATGGTGTTAAATGCATCTGGTTGTGAGCTGACAAATGATCAGTGCCATACTAGGCTCAAGAAAAAAAAAGCTCATAAAACCGCTCAGAAAAAATAGTTATATATTCAAAACCCATCGCTACACAGTTTGAAGAGCTACAACTCAGAACAAAGCAAAATCGGAAGGGTAATACCAGAACTGCAGGATTCATCATCAGTTTACTACTTTACCTCGTGATCTGACAGACTAAATTTTAAGACTACCTCCAGAGTTACAAAACAAACAATTAAAAAAATAGAACTAAAATCAAGGAGATACTTATTCAGTCTAATAAGCCAGCACTCGCATGTTTACTTACAAAATCAATATACAAAAGCATTCTGGGCTGCAGTTTGTGGTGCCTGAAGTTGCTGGCATTTCAGTGTTGCGACCCATCCCATCATGACCATGAATACGCAAAACATATACAGAAATTAGCTTTGTTACGAACGGTAATCAGATGTGGATAAATCTGCAATCCAGCCACAAGAAATAGTGCAGCTGCTAAAATAGCAGTCTACAGCTTCAGTCCCTTTGAGTAACTGATGTCAGGGTAACACGTCGGGTCTGTGTGTATGTATAAAAAGCTATAATGACTTAGCTACTCTGCAAGTTAGGTGGCAAAACAACCCCTGAATAAAGGACACCAAGAAAGGAATATATTAGTCAGCGCAAGCCAATGATCCAAAGTAAAGCAATAATCCAGTGATCACCGCACAGGTATGTAGACATTGCATTAAGAGGTCTAAACAAGTAAACAGTCTACACAATTAGTCTTTTACAATGCAAAGAAGCTACAGCAAGTAATTTATTGGATGACTGCGGATTGTATCAACAACAGTTGGTGATCACTGTTTTCGGCGTTGTTAACTCACAGACACTGGAACTTTTCTTTTAGCGTTAACTGCACTATGACATGCAATTCCAACTCTGAATTTTATTACATGCATGATTTCTGGCAATCCATTACCTTATCGTGAGGAGTAAAGAATTTTTTTTGGTTTGACAAAATGTCAGTACCTGTTTGCCGATCGTGTATAATGTAGACAGGACTGATAAAAATATAAAATTACATCGGCTATTGGCAGTTGCAATATCCAATTAAATTTATGCAAAAAAATAAATAAATAAATAATCACCACACACATTTTCAGAACTGGTGCAAACAATGCCTTCTCTATTTATATCCAAACAATAATTATTCCTAAAGATATAGAAACTGTGGTGGGTTATGCAAGGGGTGGCTTGGATTGCAAGAATCCGATTGGCTGCCACCACTTGCTTTATCAACAACTTTTAAAGTAGATTTTCTACTACAACTTTAATGTGAACTTAATGTAAAAACACTCTGAATCATAAAGTACAGTTTTGTACCTACCATAAATGTAGATGTCCGAGAGGCATGCATCTGCAGTCCTTACAAATGGGTTGTCCTGTCGTCAGGCAGCCCTTCGGTCGGCCGGATTCCAAAGTCTGGGTCTGGCCTCGGCTGATGTCGCACTTCACCCGACGTCATAGCTGCAGTTGTTCGGGTATAAAGGTATCAGCTGACGCCATTTTCCTCAGTGTTTCTTGCCCCAGATGCCAGGTGCCCTCTAGGAAGGCTAAATTTGGATAAATGCAAATGGTTCCAAATAGTAGAGAGCAAACAAAAAATAAGCATGTATGTACATATATACAAACAAATACACCATAATAGATTCCCCCAGCTAGCTACAAGGTGGGCAAATACCCTAGGAGTACCACAGAGGGGAAGGAGGGTGGGTAATCCTGACTGCAGATGCATGCCTCGGACATCTACATTTATGGTAGGTACAAAACTGTACTATGTCCTTCAAGGATGCATCTGCAGTCCTTACAAATGGGTAGAATACCATAGCCAAACTGGGGGAGGAGGAGAAATAAGATTATGGTGTAGTTAAGATCCCTTAGGTTTAGGTTTAGGTTTAGGTTTATACTAGGCTATCTGCCCGAGGGCATTTACAGCTTATCGCTTTGTTTTTGTGACGCCACCCCTTAGTAGAACTAACTATATATTTTTTTTACAAAGCTCTCTGTCGAGCCTAGACACTGAGGTAATCCCTGAGGTAATCCTGGGGTACATCCCCATTGGTCTTTTCTCTTTGACAAAGATTTCTCTTGCTCTGCCCTCACATGTGTTTTGTTTGTTGTGTGCCAGCATAGGAGCAGGGAAATGAGTTCCTCCCTCCAATGTCCTCCCCCCTCGTGTAGCCGTACGAGAAGTTTAAGTGTCCTCTCCTCTTGTGTCTGGATTTTTGAGGGATTTTTTTGAGGTGAAGTTCATCAAATCTGGGTGGGTTATGCATGGCCTTGTGGTCTGGGGCAAAGGTCACCTGCGGAGTAATGGAGCGTGGAGTTCTTTAGAGCTGGAGTTTCTTTCGTCGGGCAGCATACCCTTTTGATTTTTTGGTGAGCTTTATTTGTTTTCTCCAGGAACTTTGTGTGCTCCCCAAGCTGCAGGCCGGGTCATTGTGCTCCCTCATGGGGCATTGTACATTGCTGATGTAAAGATATGAGAGTGTGATGAGTGATGGACTATGAATCTTGATCTTGATGAGAATGAATTCATGAGCATTGAATGTTCCTTTAGCTTTAACTACTTCCAGACTGACAGAGTGACGAATGACTGACTATCAGGTCTACCCACCCCCTGTCCCCTCAGGTCTCTGCCACCTTCTTTGGTGCTGCAAGGATTTTAGGGCTAGGGTTTTGGCATTAACTTTCCAAAGGGGCCGTGGCTATGATTTTGCTTTTTGTTTCTGGCGTGTCTTGCCAGTATCTCTGTTTCTGAGACCCTTTACTTCCCTTCTGTGCAGTCATTGTAAGTTTTGTGTGCCCAGAAGTTTGCTTCTTTGCTTGTACTGGAAAAAAGCCATAACCAAACATGTTTTGCTTGCCTGGAAAGAAGTAGATGCCAAACAAGAGTGCAGGACTGAGCCTGACCCCACAAATGTTCTGTGGGTGTTTGTTCCCGAGTCTGACATGGTCTCTGACCCTGATGGTTCTGTCACCAGCCAGTTTTCAGCTTTATCTTGTGAATGATGGTTAACATTTTAACATTTGAAGTTTTCAATGATACCGAAAGGGGTATTGTATCGGGCGTCTTTTAATCAGATCGGTGTAGCCTGGTAAGGGATCGCCTTTCAAGTTTCAATGGCTGATCTGACAATTTCAAGACAGAAACTGTCAAAAAAGTTGATCTGCCTTAATGTTAAGCCACTGTTGGATCCAATCCAACTGGGCATGATCCAAATTTGTTTAATTTATGTATTCCTTTATGTCCATGGTATGGCAGATAAGGCTTGCTCAGCTACTGGGCCGGGCGCTTGTGGGGCTAATGAGGTAATTATCCCTTGAAGTGGGGAGACAGCCTGAGTGAAGACCACAGTTGCAATCCAGTCTCATAAGACTAAATGGAGACAGCAGTCCTAGGACTGGGTCAGCTGTTGGATTGAGGGTTTTTTGCACACAAGCCGGGAGCACACTCAGCACCCATGGATGGGACACCATGTCCGGAGTTTGCAGTGTATTTTCTGGCGCTGGAGACAAGCTTTGGGGCTGCAATCAAGCAGGGGGCTGTATGTTGGCGTGTATGTAGGTCTCTCCTTTTTTGGGAAGCCAGGAACCTGTTCTGAGCTCTAGGATCAGTAAGTCAGTAGTGTTGAACATCTTCAGAGCATATTTCATCATTCTCTTTTGAATCTGAACATAGCCTCTGAAGGCCTCCTATGAGTGTCTTTTGAGTATGAAGCTATTTTCTTTAAATTTGTTTTTTCTGAATTTGCTTTTTTTTTTAGTTTAGTTTATATTGTAGTATTTTATATATACCTTAAGGATTTTGCTTTATCTTTTGTTGTAGTCTCTTCCTTTTTATTGCTTTGTTTTTGTTGTAGTTGTTTTGTTATGGCTGTGCAAAACAGCAGTGGCAAAACCTGCTCGGGATCTGGAGTATAAGGGTAGATTATAATGCTTGGCAAATGTATGCACGGAGCTCCAAGTAGCAGCCTCTAAAATGTCTTTGGTAGCCACTCCTCGTTAAAAAGCTGTGGTAGTGGCTGTAGCTCTTGTAGAGTGAGGTCTGATGTTTTCTGGAGTTTTCTTCCCATGGTGAGAGTAACAAAATCTAATGCAATTTCCTATCCACTTAGAGATTGTCTGTTTTGAAATTGCTTTTCCTTCCATTCCTGTTGCATATGCTACCAGTAGCTGGTCAGTTTTTCTATTGTTCTTGGTCCTGTCCAGGTAGTAGCGCAATTGTCTATGTACATCCAAGGTATGTAACAGTCTTTCTCCCTTGTTCTGTGGGTTGGGAAAGAATGTAGGCAGGTGGATAGCTTGGTTTAAAGATACCCTGGAGACCACCTTTGGCATAAAAGTAGGATTAGTTCTCATGGACACTGTCTTGATGGAAGATAAGGAAGGGCTGTACTGCCATTAATGCCTGTAGTTCAGAAACCCTTCTTGCTGAAGTGACTGCAAGCAGGAAAGCCGTTTTCCATGATAAGTACTGTAATTCTGCTGTTGCTGCTGGCTCGAAAGGAGGTAGTGTCAATTTTTCTAACACAAAGTTCAAGTCCCATGCGGGCAATGGTGGCTTCCTAGGTGGCTTTACATTTTTAATTCCTCTCAGAAACTGCCTGAGCAGAGGATGTGAGAAGACTGGAGGGTCCATGTTGTATTCTGCTGAAATAGCTGATGCATGAATCTTAATGGAAGAATAGGACAGGCCATTGTGGAAGAGCTCTGCCAAGTATTCCAGGATGTTAGCTATGTTTACCAGTGACACATTTTCTCCTTTTGCTGCACTCCAAATGAGGTACCTTTTCCATTTTGCTGAATAATTTTTTCTTGTTGAGGGTCTGCGAGCCTCCAAGATAATGTCCTTAACCCTTTGAGATAATTCTGGGTTATTTTGTCTTATGTAATGTTCCAGGCAGCCAGTTGCAGTGTTTTTAGGTTTGGATGCAAGGTTTTGAAGTTGTTCTGTGTTAACAGTAAGGGAACTAGGGGCAGAGGCCATATTTGTTCCCGAGACATACTCCTCAGTAATGGGTACCAATGCTGCCTCGGCCAGTCTGGAGCTATCAGGATGATCCTTGGACGGTCTTCTTTGATCTTCAATAGCACCTTGTGCATCAAAGGAAGAGGAGGGAATGCATATGCTGTCAGGTTTTTCCAAATGAAAGATAGGGAGTCCACCTTCCAAGCAAGTGGGTGGTATGCCCTCATGCAGAATTTTTTCAATTGGTGGTTGTGTGGGGATGCAAATAAGTCTATTTCTGGTAGTCCCCATTTCCCTGTAATAGTTTTGAAGATGTCTGGATGCAGCATCCATTCGTGGGCATCCGTGGTGGTTCTGCTTAGGATGTCTGCCAGTATATTTTCTTTTCCTGGTACAAATATTGCTTGTAACTGAATGTTGAAGCTCAGGGCCACATTCCAGAGGTCCATTGCCATCCGGCATAGAGGGTATGAATGCGTGCCTCCCTGTTTGTTGATGTACCACATAACTGTGGTGTTGTCCGTCCTTATCAGCAATTGACCCTGTCGAAGAAATGGTCTGAATGTCTGAATTGCCAATTTTACTGCCAGCATCTCCTTTTGATTTATGTGTAGGTGCAGCTGGTCTTGAATCCATAAGCCTTGTATGCACTTGCCCAACATGTGTGCTCCCCAACCGAGGTCTGAGGCGTCCGTTGTGATGGTCTGGCTTGGTTGAGGTCTGTGGAAGGGCAGTCCTTTGTTCGATTGACAGGCCTGAGCCCACCATTGGAATTCCTGCTTCAGGCATGGAATTATTGGAATTCGGGTTTCTAGGCTGTGCTTGTGCTGAGACCATAAATTCCTTAGGTACCACTGTAACTTTCTCATATGTAGCCTGGCATGTGGAATCAATATTATGCAGGATGCCATGTAACCCAGGGCTTGCAGGACTTTTCTTGCTGTTAGCTGGTCCTGCTTTGTTAATGCCATGAAGTAGAGAGGGAGGTGCTTCTGTTTTTCTGCTGTTAGGAATGCCATTTGGTTTGATGTGTCCAGCTCTGCACCCAAGAAGGTTATCCTTTGGGATGGTATCAGCCTTGACTTTTTTATATTGACTGTGTATCCCGGGGCTTGCAGTAGATAAATGACTTTTTTCAAATCTTTTGTTAATTTGCTTTTGCTGTCCGCTTGTAACAGGCAGTCGTCCAGGTAAGGGTAAATTTGAATTCCCTGAAGCCTGCAATAAGCCATTACTGATGCCAGGCATTTTGTGAATACTCTGGGCGCAGTAGATAAGCCAAAGGGCAATGCTGAGAATTGATAATGCTCTGATCCTGCAAGAAATCTGAGGTATCTTCTGCAATTTGGTCGTATGGGGACGTGCAGGTATGCCTCCTTGAGATCTAGAGTTACCAGCCAGGACTCCTTGCCCAGCATGGGAAGAAGCTGCTGTAGGGTCAGCATTTTGAATTTTGGAACAATGAGGTATGCGTTTAGAGCGGACAGGTCTAGAATAGGTCTCCATTGGTTTTCTTTTCTTGGTACCAGGAAGAGTCTGGAGTAAAATCCTTGCCCCTGTTCCATAGACGGTACCCTTTCTATGGCTCTCATCCTTAGTAAGTGATTTATTTGTTGTAGAGCTTCTGTTTTCTGATTTGGAGGTAGGTTTGGCATTCCTCTCTTCCTTGGTAGAGTATGGAAGTGAAACCTGTAACCTTGGTCTATTGTCTGTAAAATCCATTTGTCTCCTGTGATGTAGTGCCAGTTTACTGAAAATAAGGCTAGTTTTCCGCCTAAGGGTGCTTCTAGTTGTTCCCTGGTAGGCGGTGCCAGAGCC
The DNA here is from genome assembly GCF_019279795.1 of Protopterus annectens. NCBI lineage: Eukaryota > Metazoa > Chordata > Ceratodontiformes > Protopteridae > Protopterus > Protopterus annectens. Next base: position 383,111,428 of record NC_056730.1, read on the forward strand.
AAGTCACTGTGATTGTCCTGTGGAAGCGGTGGTGGCTGGATCTGTGGTAGTACCTCGCTGGTTGTTAGCCTGCCATTGACGTCCCCTGTAGGCACCTCTGGATTGACCCCTGCCTCTTGAGCGTCTATTCCTGCCTCTCTGGGCTCTGGAGGTGTCTGGAAAGGACCAGTTCTTGGAAAGCCAGTTCCTGCTAAACCTTGGAGGCTGGACCTGCAAGAAATCCTTGACTGTCTGGACAGATTTTGCTTTGTCTTCCTCCTTCTTCAGCACCTGCTGTGCCGGGGAGCCAAACAAATTGAGCTTATCCATAGGAGCATCTAGGAGCTTTGATTTAACATGGTCTGGTAAGGATTGCTCTTTTAACCATGCATGTCTTCTGATCACTGTACCAGTCATAGCTGATCTAAAAGAAGCCTCCAGTGCATCATAGCCGCATTTTAAGTAATGATTACTGACCTGCTGAATGTTATGTACCATTTCCTGAACAGACTTTTTGTCTAATGGTTCATCCGAGGACAGTTTTTTAGTTAACTGATCTAACATAAATTACTGATACTGAATCATGTGGAATTGACAGTTTAAGACCCTAGCTGAAAGAGTAGCAGAAGTGTAAACTTTTTTACCCCATCTCTCTAAGGCCCTAGATTCCCTTTCAGAGGGGAGGGGTTTTTTTGCAGAGGTAGCTGCTACAGCCTTGGGTCCCTGGGAAATAGTTTCAGGATCTGCAAAAGGAGCCTTATACAAATGATAATGTATGTCCGGAACCCTGTAGTACCTATCGGGCTTAGCAGGGGCCGGAGGAAGAGAATCAGGAGCAGTACAAGCATCATTAAATGCATCATCCACAACAGTAAGTACTGGAGGAATGGCTAAAGGCCTATGCTGTGGCAAATGCAAAAAGGTTCTAAGCCTTTTCCTAGAGTCTGAAAAATCCTTGCCCTGCCACTGAAATTGTTCCCTCATAGCATGCAAGGTTTCCCCAAAAGAAAATTCCTCAGGTGGAGAGGCAGAAGGAATGGACTCTTCTGCATCAGAGTCCTCATAAGGAGAAAAAGGGCCCTCTGGAGGATTTGTATTGTCTGAATCATCAGAGGAGTCATCTGAAGAAACTGGCTCAGGGGGCTCTGCTCTAGGCCTCTTCTCTGGAGGTGGGTGAGAGGCCCTATCTGGGTGTGGTTGGGATCCCCTGATCAAAGAAATGAGATCCTCTGCTAGACTAAGCATTTGAGAACTAGAGCTAGGCCTGTGAGAGGGGGTCTTAGCAGGCACAGTTTTGGTAGATTTTGCTGCTTTAGCCCTGGCAAAAGCCTTAATCGACATGGATGCAGGGGCCTAGCAGCTCCACGTGCAGGAGTAGAAATATCTAAAGGAATAGTATCAGATAAATCCTGTGAACCTGCAAGAGCAGGTGGGATTTCAGTAGCAGATTCAGCCATGCTGGATGAGGCCTCGGTAGGAGGTAAGCTTTCGGCCGAAGGAAGAACCATGGACTCGGTTTCAGCGAAACCGAGACACTCATGATTGGCTTAACAGCGGTTTCGGCGAAACCGCGGACTGCAGTGTCGGTCCTTTCCTTGCGCTTTTAGTTATTTGCGTGGTCGGAGTTTCCGGCGGCATAATGTAAGCAAAAGCGGGCGAAAAACTCCTCAGCAAATTCCGACCGACGTCTAAGCGTCCGTCGGTTGAAAGAAACACAGGCTAGACAAGCTGCTACGTCGTGGTCTGGGCCTAAACAAGGTAGGCAGTAAGAGTGGAAATCTTTCTGAGGTATTTGTTTCCCACAAGTTAAACAGTTATTCACTTTTTCTGACATCGGCTGAGGCAAGAAAGAGTCCCCAACGGGTACTTAGCTTTTTAGAAGTCTTCGGTAGTAGTAATCTCTGGTTCTGACCGACCGGCACTTGCGAACAGCTTCTGCTTCGGGCGCCACGCGGCAAGAAAGACTGAGGAAAATGGCGTCGGCTGATACCTTTATACCCGAATAACTGCAGCTATGACGTCGGGTGAAGTGTGACATCAGCCGAAGCCAGACCCAGACTTTGGAATCCGGCCGACCGAAGGGCTGCCTGACGACAGGACAACCCATTTGTAAGGACTGCAGATGCATCCTTGAAGGACATCTATATATGGGAAACTACAAGTTCAGTTATGATTTCAGCGTGTATTACATTAAACTGATCTACAAATCTGCAGTACAATTTCTCTCGCTTGTGGAAGGCACTCGGGGGTAACAGCTTGGAATTAGTATCTACTCATGGCGCGCTCGGTGTTAAGCACAGAGACGCCATGAGAAGGTACTCGGGGTTAATGAGTTAAGGTTCCAGGCAGGGGTTGGAGCTCTCCTGGGTGGTCTCAAGTTTTTGGCCCCTCTGAAATACTGCTTTAAAAGAGGATGAGAGAAGAGGGGGGGGGGGGTCTGTGTTGTAATGAGCTGAAATGGCTGAGGCATGGATTTTTAAGGAGGAAAAAGACAGGCCCTTGTGAAGCATCTCAGTTAAGTATTGCAAAATCTGAGGTAAATTGGGCACTGCTGTGCTCATCCCTTGAGACTGATTCCAGGCACAGAATCTTTTCCATTTGTCAGCATAAGATTTTCTAGTACTAGGTCTTCTCGCCTCCAAAATGACATCCATCACAGGTTTGCTGAGGGATGCTAAGGGGGAATTTAAGTGATTAGCCAAGCTGCAAGGTTCAATGTTTGGAGCGGAGGGTGCAGAATTTGGTTCTCTTGCTGAGACAGTAAGGAAGGTGTCTGAGGCAGGTGCCATGGAGAAATGTGTGATACACTGCGCAGGTGTGGGTACCACTGTTGGCGAGGTCAGTCTGGAGCAATCAAAATCATTTTTGGTTTGTTCTGTTTGACTTTTAGTAGAACTTTGGAGAGCAAAGGCAGAGGGGGAAAGGCATAGACTTTCCAGGCTTTTTTGTGATGAGTTCTTGTGCAAAATTTGTCCAACTGGTAGTTTTGGGGTGAGGCAAAAAAATCTATGTCTGGGCTCCCCCATTTGCGTGTCAACATGTCAAAAATCCATGGTTCCAGTTTCCATTCGTGAGGGTCCATGAAATTTCTGCTTAGTTCGTCTGTCAGAACATTCTGCTTTCCTGGCAGGAATTGAGCTTGTAGTTGTACTTGGTAGCTCAAGGCTGTGTTCCACAATGCCATGACTAGTCTGCAGAGGGGGTAGGAATGTGTACCCCCCTGCTTGTTTATGTACCACATAACCGTGGCGTTGTCCGTCTTTATCAGTAATTGTCCTGGATGAAGGTAGTCCTTGAAGGCTGTCAGTGCATTCTGTATAGATAGCATTTCTTTTTGATTGATATGAAGGTGCATTTGATTTAGGTTCCATTTGCCATGAATGCACTTCCCTGCCAGATGAGCCCCCCGTGCACAGTCTGATGCATTTGTAGTTAGGGTTTGGGCGGCAGGGGGCGGGTGTGAATGGCAGTCCCTTGTTTTGGTGGCAGGCCTCTGCCCACCACAGGAACCCTAGGCGCAGGCAAGGTATGATAGGAATCATTGTTTCCAGGCTGTGACAAAGTTGACTCCATAAACTTTTTAAGTACCACTGAAGTTTCCTCATATGCAGTCTTGCATATGGAATTAGAAGAATGCAGGAGGCCATGAACCCCAAGGCTTGCAGTATTTGCCTTGCAGATAGCAGGGTTTTTGTGGCCATCTGTTTGAAATAAGTCACCAAATTAATTTGCTCTTCTGGCATAAGGAAAGCCATATGGGCAGTTGTATTCAAGCTTGCACCCAGGAATGTAATCTTTTAAGTGGGTACCAGTTGAGATTTCTTTTCTTTTATGGTGTACCCTAGACAGGTTAGAACTCTTTTTACAAATGCCAGATGTTTTAGAAGAATGGCCTGGTTTTCACCTGAATTAGACAATCGTCCAGGTATGGATATATTTGAATATTTATTTCTGAAGAAATCTAGATTCACTAGATGAAAGCGCTCAACTAATAGTGTCATCGTTGGTGCATGGTTTTTTAATAAAAGAAACTAACTGCAGTACTATCGTGGTTCCTGACTCGTTGAGCTGCGTTGGGCTTACAAGTTGTGAGTTATATTTGAATATTTCTTTGCCTGCAAAATGCAATTACTGGAGCCAGGCATTTTGTGAATATCATGGGCGCATCAGACAAGCCAAAGGGCAGTGCAGAGAACTGATACTACATGCAGCCTACTTTGAAGCGTAGGAATCTTCTGCAAGATTCCCTGATTGGGATATGCAGGTAAGCCTCTTTTAAGTCAAGAGTTGCCAACCAGGCATCCTTACCTAGCATAGGAAGTAACTGGTGAAGAGTCAGCATCTTGAATTTTGGTGTAGACAGGTCCAGAATTGGATGCCATGATTTGTCTTTTCTGGGTACCAGGAAAAATCTGGAATAGAAACCTTGTCCCTTTTCCTCTTCTGGTACTAGCTGAATAGCCCCCATGTTTAAGAGGGAAAGCACTTGTTTCGGAGCCTCTGCCCACTGATTTGGGGGCAGGTCTGGCCACCCGTTTGGAGTTGGCAGCGTATGGAAATGAAATCTGTATCCCTGGGGCACTATATTTAAAATCCATCTGCCCTGGGTTATAAATTGCCAGTTTTTTGAATGAAGAGCCAGTTTTCTCCCCAAAGGGGTGGCTAAGAGGTAAGTGCTTAGTAACTGCAAAGGGTTGTCCTTGAGACTGTTTACCATAGGGTAGTGCCTTGTTGTTTCCAGATTTGGAAGTGGAAGCACCCCATTGCTTGGTTCTGAAAGTCCCTTGGGACTGAAACCTGGTGCTTTTGGAATGTCTGGGTTTGGCTGTAGTGGCTCTGGAAGGAGCTGGAAAGGACCAGTTATTAGTAGGCCAATGCCTACTAAATCTAGGAGGTTGCACTTGTAAGAAATCTTTCACAGTTTGCATAGATTTAGCTTTATCTTCCATCTTTTTTAGAACTTCTTCAGCCTTATTGCCAAATAGGCGGTCCTGCTGTAAAGGAGCATCCAAAAGTTTTGCTTTAACATAATCAGGCAGAGATTGCTCCTTAAGCCAAGCATGCCTTCTAAGCACAGACTCAGTAACAGCAGCCCTGCAAGAGGCCTCTAAAGAATCCAAGCCACATTGCAAAGTATGTTTGCCAACTTGTTCAGCTGAATACAATAAATCCTGCAAGTCTTTATTCTCCACACAGTCAGGAATCAACATCATTTTCTGTTTAAGCAGTCCCATGATATGCTGTTGATATTTTAGCATATGGAATTGACAGTTTAAAATCCTGATTGCTAAGGTTGCAGAAGTATAAATCTTTTTACCCCATCTATCCAGTGTCCTACAGTCTCTATCAGAAGGGGTAGGATTTTTAGCAGTAGAAGCCTTAATGCCCTTGGGGCCCTGAGAAATGATTTCAGGGTCCACAACTGGATTTTTGAAAAATAATTTGTAGGACTCAGGAACCGTGTAGTACCTGTCTGGTTTGCTAGGGGCTGGAGGCAAGGAATCAGGGCCCATGCTGGATTCGAAAACACATCATGAACAATATTTAGTTCAGGAGGTATAGCCAAAGGCCTATGCTGAGGAAGAAGAAGGAAATCCCAAAGCTTCTTTTTGGATTCACAGAAATCCTGACTTTCCCAGTGGAAATGCTCCCTTAAGGTATGTAAAGTTTCCCCAAAAGAGAAATCCTCAGGTGGAGAAGCAGAGGGAATGGAATCCTCTGCATCAGAGCCCTCATAAGTAGGTATGGACAAATCCAGATCATTAGAAGAGTCAGAAGAAACGGAGTCCTGTTCAGAAGATTCATAGTCAAATTCAATCCTAGGCCTCTTAGAAGTGGGGGTTGACTACCCCTGATTAGAGAAATTAAATCTTCAGCCATTTTGATCATTTGTTTTTTAGGCATATGGGCCTGAACATGTGGCCTGGGCGTCGTTTTTTTAGACATAGATCGAGATTTAGGCCTTAGCACTGAAGTTGGAGTCAATTTAATATGCAAGTCTGTAGGCCTGAATACACCCTAAGAAGCCGGTGCCTGCTCAGCGGCTCCGGACCCATCCAAGGTAGAGACATCCACGGGTTCCATATGTGAAGCATCTCATGGAATACCGGCCTCCGAATGGGTCTCAGTAGAGGCGTGCGAATCAGAAGTAGTGGGTATCAGGGGCTGCAAAAGCACCTTACTGAGTACCGGCGAACTGGCGACTGGCTTAGGAGAAGTGTTGTCGACAGTTTTGGACTTCAACGGCCTGTCTCTGTCTTTTACTTTGCATTTTTTCGATATTCCGGTAGTCGAATGGCTAACCGACATCATTTCTGGATAATTAAACAGAGAACCAAAATATTTTGAAGCAAAAATGTACCGACGACGGATAGTGTGCTGATTAAATAAAGCACAAAACTGACAGCAAGGTATGTCGCGGTTAGATCCTTACGAGGTATTTGCTTCCCACAAGTAATACAATTATTAACTTTTACTGACATCAGTAAGGAGCAAGAAAAGGTTTCCCCAATGGGGTACTTAGCTTTCAGTTGAAGATTTCAGTTCTGAAACTCGAAAACAAAAATTTCAGGAGTCGGCTGACCGGCACTTGCGAATTGCTTCTGCTTCGGGCACCGCACGACAAGAAAGACTGATGTAATAGCGTCAGCTGTATGTGTTATACCCCTGACGATCTGACGTCATGGAAGAAGGGACAGCAAGCTACGCAGGACCCAAGACTTTGTTAATCAAGCCGACTGAGGGCAACCTGCCAGCAGATTACCCAAATGTAATGACTGCAACAGTGAAACACGATGAACGTCTGATAAAGGATGGAGCAGAATGAACCACTCAACTGCAATGGTCCATTGCAGTAGTCTCATGAAAAACCTCACTACAGGTACGACAAGTATTGCTGTTGACATTGAACCTAGTGCTCTAAGAATTAGCTGTGCATGTCAACAAGTGTCCGTACTTGTTGCCTCAGAGATGTAACCTGTTGTTGAGGTAATGCTATTTGTGAAATTGTATTCAATTGCATTCCTATGAACTCCAGGACCTGCATGGGAGTTAAGTTTGACTTTGCCAGGTTTATTGTGATTCTCAATTAGTTGAAAGCCTGCAGTAGATACTCTGTGGCCAGGAGGAGCTGATGCTTTGTTGGTGCCATAAGGAGCCAATTATACAAATATGGGAACGCCCGCAATCCTTGCAGTCTCAGGTGAGCTGTTACCACTGCCATACATTTGGTACACACCCAGAGGCTGTGATGAGGCCAAAGGGAAGGGCTCTGAATTTATAACGGTTGGCTTCCAGCCAGAAGCGCAGATGTCTCCTGGACTGTATTTTGATATGATAGTATGCGTTCTGGAGATCCATACAGCACATCCATTCATCCTTGTGCAGAAGCTGCAAGATGGATTGGACAATGACCATCTGAAACTTCGACTTCTTGACATACAGATTTAGCTTGCTTAAATCCAATATTGGTCACAGGTCCCCTGCCTTTTTTGGCACCAAAAAAAAAAAAAAAAAAAAAAAATGAATAAGTTCTGGACCCTTGTTGCTTGGTCAGGACCTTTTGGATGGCTGTTTTTTTCTAGAAGTTTTTGAACTTCATGAAAGGTGAACTCCTCCTGACTGGGTGGTACATCAGGGAGATTCCTCCTGAGACTTGGTGGTGGAAGGGAAAGGGTAATGCAGTAACCCCTGGATATTATGCTTCACACCCAGCGGTCATTTGCAAGATATGTCCAGGCATTTGAGTGCAATGATAGATGGGGCCCGACTACCTCTAGAGTAGGACAGTCGGGCAACGCTTCAGGAGCACTGATAGGGCTTCTCAGGGTTCCATGAAGCCCTGGTTTTGTGGACCCCCTCTGCCTCTTGGGTGGTGCCTGCCATTAGAAACTCCTACTCTACCTCTGGAAGAGGAATCTTCCTGAGGATTCCGGAAAGAACCTTGAGCTTTTTTGAACCAAAATTTCTTAGTCCCTCATTGGGTCCTTGAGAAGGTCCTTTGAGAGGTAGAAAATGTAATCCCTACCACAGACAAAGTCTTCCCCTCCTGCTTGCAGAGAGTGAGAATGTCCTTGACAGTCTGAAAAGGGAGGAGCCATCGAAGGGGGAAATTAGTGAAAGACATCTTAAAAGGTTGGGCAAACCTGCACAGCCCATCCAGGCATGTCTCCTCAAGGCTATACCTGATCCAGCTGCTTGAGAGGTACCCTCTGTAGCATTAGATATTAGCCTCATTGAGGAATTAGGTAGGGAAGAAAGAGTAGCCAATTGGAGAGGCACCTTCTTGAGGTCATCCTCCAACAAGGCCTGTGTAAGAGAGTTGGTTACCTCTTTAATCAGGTCTAGCTGAAGGGAAGTAAAATGGGCCAGGTAGTTCAAAGCTCTCAGCCTGAAGGTGGCTGAGGTGTAAGCATGCTTCCCATGTCTGTCCAAAGCCGGGACTCCCTGTTTGGGGGATGGACTGCACAGCTCTGCTCGGCCAGCTCTTTCTTTGTGGCTGCTGACACCACAATATCATCAATGGGCACACCTTTGCTCCAATGAAATCTGTCACTAGGTGGGTTTAGATACCTGTCTGCACATTTTGGAGTAGGCTCCACTGTGTTGGGCTCCTTCCATGCCTGTTGGGGAACTGGATCAATAAGTTCATCTGCCGGGGGGGGGGGGCAGGGATACCCAGGATGTAGATGGGCCCATCTTGAATGCCTCCAGAAACACTGACTCCTCAGAAAAAGGAGTTTGGGAGGGCCATCCACTTTTCTGCTTCACTATTTCTAGGATGTCTCCAAAGGAGACATCTTTAGGTGGAGAGCTTGGGGATCCCTCTCCCTCATCAAAGTCTATAGGGGAGTCTAAGTACCTCCTCTTGCATGTCTTGCAATGTACCTCCCATGAGGATGGTTCAAGTAAAGAATCGGAAGAAATAATTGTCCCCGGGGATAGTAGTAGTCTGAAGGCTAGTTCTGGGGGGCTGACCTAGGACAGGACGGATGGGCTCAGGGCTCTGAGCAGATGTAGACTGGATAGGATTTGGGGGAAGAGGGGACACAGTTGTAGGTCTATTGAAAGTCCTCTTTACTACCTGAAAGGCTGATGGATTTGAGGAAACTCTCTCCTCTTTCCAGGAGCCAAAGCTACCTGGGGGAAAGGAGTAGAATCTATTCCGGATATGAAGCCTCCAGAGAGTATCAGACTCAAGCTGTCAAAGTTTCTAGGGGAAGGGACAGATCTGACAAGGTTAGACCTGACACCTGTCCCCTGGAGGTGGTGCCAACATCTCGGATCCGAGACCAGCTCTACTCTGACGGCATCAGAGCTGACCCGGTCTGGGAACCTTATGGAGTCAAAGAAATCACTACCCTCAAATCTGTAGGACTCTCTTGGAGAAACCGCATCCCAGGATTCTGAAGCAATGGTCTGGATCAGAAGAGAAGCATGAAGAGAAGGTGCTAGAAATCTCAAGGATCCTGGATGGGACGGAGATGGTAAAAGTCCCAAATCTATCTGCGCCTTGAGAAAGCTTCACATCATCCTGTCCATTCTGATTGAAGAAGGCTCCAAGATGACCTAAAGGAAGCCGAGGAGTGCCTGGATCTCGTCAGTGATGAGATTTTGGAGGTAGGAACCGGGGATGCGATTTTCGATACCAAAACTGGTGACTGGCTCCAAGACCGAGGACCAGAAGCTTTTGGATCACAAGATGATGTTCTTGGTGTAGGAGACTCTACAATGACCGTGGTTGGATCCGGTGAAAACAACAGACCTGTAGACTTATCTGAAGGCACCTTCGGATCTGAGTGGGCTATTGGATCTGAAGGAGCTATAAATGCAGTCGGATCCATGAACTTTAGATCTGGTAGTCTTTGTCTTTTCTCTGCATGATAAGAAGTAGCCTCCGGAGAAGCTGAAGAGGCTCTTCTTTTAAGATCCTTAGAGCTTGACGACTTGATGGAAGTTTGAGTTCCAGAAGCAGGTAAAATCCCCTTCAAGATTAACTTGTTCCAGCGATCCGGGAAGACGTGGGTTAAAGGCAGCACATATAGGACAGTCAGCCTGCAAATGTCGGACCCCACACAACAGATGCACTTCTTGTGGGTATCAGAATTAGGAATTTTGTGCCCACAAGAAGTGCATCTTTTGAACCCTTGACAGATAAGTCACAACACCACATGCACATAAACGCGCATTCACACACACACACACACACACACACACACACACACACACACACACTTTCATACTTTAAAAAAATGTTAAAAACTCAAAAAAGTAGAAGGTGAACACTGATGCATACCTTGAAAAAAGTTCTTTATTGTAGAGAGTAAGCGCTTTTGCGGTGCGAATCATAGCTTCATCAAACATAAAACTAACAAAAATACTGCTTATATATACAATTAAAACATTCATTGACTAATAGTCAAATTTCCCTCCAAAAATTAATTAAAACAAAAATTAAAATTTTAAAGCAACAATACACTCTTTTTTGGATCACTGGAATATTGTAGGAGATAGGAGACATGTTTTTAAGAGTGTATTTTTACTTTAAATTTTTAACTTTTGTTTTAATTAGTTTTTGGAGTGAAATTTGACTATTGGTCAATAAATGTTTTAATTGTATATATAAGCAGTGTTTTTTTAGTTGTTTTATGTCTGATGAAGCAGTGATTTGCACCGCGAAAGTGCTTACTCTCTACAATAAAGAACTTTTTTGAGGTATACAGCAGTGTTCACCTTCTGCTTTTTTGGGTTTTTTACATTTCTTGGATTGTGTTGCTCACTGCTTTTGGAGTTTTCTGAGTTTAAAGAAATGTTATAAACAGTAAAGACAAAAACTATTTAGAAGTCTTTTTTTTATTTTTGTCAACTACAGGAAAAGTGCCACAGCACTGAAAAAGAAGCAAAAGAAAGGGGGGGGGGGACCTAATGCTCAAAAAATGAACAACTATTGCAGGGGAGGTATAGGAAGAAAAGCAAGAAGGGATAACTACATTAATTAAGAAATGTAAGGAAAACTGAACAAGCAGAGAAAATACACTTATCCTTACTGAAAATGCTCGGGAGCTACAGACCATGTCTATGCAAAACGGCAGCAAATGAGATCTGGAGGTTAGAGCAGGTGTGAGGCATTATGGGAGAAGAGGGAGCTTGATGCTCAGATCTGTAAAAGTGTTTGAATCGGATCCGATGTCAGATCCTAGACCTAGAAGTGAGGATGAAGGACATCAGATCATTATTAATAAAAAAAAAGTGTGCATCCTAAGCAGACACAGTAATCAGCATTACCCACAGAAATAAGTCTAGGCATCTGTAGCTATTAACAACAAAAGTTACAGCTGCCATGTTCTCTGCTCCACTAAGCAAAAAACAACTCAACAAGGTGGAAGACAAAGTACAGTTGTGTACACTTACCATAAATGTAAATGTTCAAGTGTATTCACTGTTGCAGTCATCACTTGTGGGTTATCCCTGCTGGGTAGCTCTTGGCTTACCCGAATACCAGAGTAAAGGATTTCCCTCCTGCGTTGGCTGCAGGTCGCCTGAGACTGATGTCAGGTTGTCAGGGCTATAAAGAGAGGCAGCCAACGCCATTACATCAGTTTTTCTTGCTCCCAATCTATAGGAGCCCTGTCAAGAAGGCCTGAAGAAGGCCAACCTGGGGAAGGCCATAAGTTATGATGGAAATAAAGAGGGGGATGGAGGGAGGGAAACAGGACTGCAACAGTGAATACACTCGAACAGCTACATTTATGGTAAGTGTACACACAACTGTACTATGTTCTTCATGTTTCACTGTTGCAGTCATTACTTGTGGAAAGATTCCCAAAGCTGAAAAGTAGGGTGGAAGGAAGGAAGGGAAGGAGGTGTAGACTAGGCTTGCACTGCTTTAAGTGGAAGCCACAATGCCCTGTAGGACTGCTGAAGCAAAGTCTGCCCTGGATTTGGAGAAAAGAGCTAGTTGGTAGTGTTTTGTGAAGGTGTAAACTGATGTCCAGGTGCAGCTTCTAAAATATCCTTGGTAGGAACGCCCCTAAGGAAGACAGCGGAGGATGATGCTGCCCTAGTAGAATGGGTTCTGACTAATTTGGGAGGTATTTTCCCATGAAAGGACTAGCAGAAATGGATGCAGTGTGATATCCATTTAGAAATGGTCTGCTTGGATATAGGTTTCCCCTCTGCCCTGGGGTGAAGCTGACCAGCAGCTAGTTAGTCTTTCTGAAAGACTTGGTCCTATTCAGAAAGTATCTAAGCTGTCTGTGCACATCTAATGGATGGAGAATCCTTTCCCCCTATTTTGTGGATTTGGAAAGAAGGTACGGAGATGGATAACCTGAATAAGGGCCATGTCAGTTACCACTTTAGGCATAAAGGATGGGTTGGTTCTAAGAGACACCCTGTCTGCATGGAAACTAATGAAAGGTTCAATGACCATGAGAGCCTGAAGCTTGGAAACCCTCCTGGCTGAGGTTATGGCCAGTAGGAAGGCAGTCTTCCAAGACAGGTGCTTCAATTCTGCTGAGGCAGCTGGTTCAAAGGGTGGTAAAGTCAGTTTTTCTAGGACAAAGTTCAGGTCCCATGCTGGAGTGGCTAGTATTCTAGGTGGTCTGATGTGTGAAACCCCTCTAAGGAATTGTTTTAACAGGGGATGGGAGAACAAAGGTAGCTCTGTTGGGGAATGAGCAGAGATAGCTGAGGCATGAATTTTGATACAGGATTATGATAATACCTTCTGCATGAGCTCTGCTAGGTAGTCCAAAACCAAAGGAGAGTAGCAAGGGTGCTGCTTTGACCCTTATTGTGGGATGAGGCAATAAATCTTTTCCATTTTGCTGAATAGAATTTCCGGGTGCTGGGCCTCCTGGCCTCCTTAATGATATCCAGAACCTGCTTGCTCAAAGGTGACCTGATATCCACCTCTGGGGTATAAGACATGTGGATAGGCTGAGTGTATGAAGATTTGGATGCAGTACTGACCATTTTTCTTCTGTTACCAGTTTTTCTGTGAGCGACAGGCTCAAGGGTAGTTCTCTGGTCAGGCTGAGGAGTAAGGGGTACCACTGCTGCCTGCCCAGTTTGGGGCAATGAGGATAACCCTTGGACCTTCCTCCCCGATCTTTAGAAGTACCCTGGGAATCAGTGATAAGGGAGGGAAAGTGTACATAAACAGGTTACCCCAGTGAAAGGACAGAGCGTCCACCTTCCAAGCTCATGGGTGGAACTCCCTGAAGCAGAATCTGGTCAGCTGTCTGTTTTTTAATGTTGCAAAGAATTCAACCTCCGGGGTCCCCCAGAGGTGTATGATGCTGAGGAAGGTCTCCTTGTGTAGCTGCCACTCATGGGGGTTCAGGACACTTCTGAGGTGGTCTGCCAGGGTGTTGTGTTCCCCTGAAATGTACTGGGCTATCAGATGTAGTCCTATCATTGAGGCTGTCTGCCAGATAAGCACAGCTAGTCAACAAAGGGGGTAGGAGGAGTGTGTTCCCCCCTGTTTGTTGATGTACCACATGACCGTGATGTTGTCTGTTTTGATCAAGAGCACTCCTGGCTTGAGGTAGACCTTGAAAGCTATAATAGCCCTGTGAACCACCAGCATTTCCTTCAAGCTGCTATGGAGGATTAGATCTCCCTGATCTCAGTTGATCTGAGTGCACATGTTTCCTAGGTGAGCCCCCCAGGCTGTGTCTGAGGCATCAGTGGTGATGGTCTGGCCTTGGGAAAGGGTGATAAAGAGTAGACCCCTGTTACGGGTACAGACTTCCGCCCACCATAAGTGTTCCTTCCTTAAGCAAGGGATCAGAAGCAGCTGTTGCTTCAGAGACTGTGAGTGTTGGCACCATAGGTTTCTGAGGTACCATTGTAGTTTTCTCATTTGGAGCCTGGCAAAAGGCATCAACAGGATGCAGGATGACATGTACCAGTAGCAATTCTTGTTCTCTAGATGTGCCAAGGTTTCATGAAGTGCTACAGCTATTGCATCAGCTGTGCAGTGGTTAGATCTACAAGTAAACTGTAACATATCCAGTGTTTCAGGTAGGCTTAAAGAGATATGGTTCTTGATCAACCTCTCAAAACACTTTACTACTGTTGATGCAAGAGCAACTGGTCGGTAATCATTTAGGCTTGCCGGTTGGGATTTTTTGGGTAAGGGAATGACTGTCATATTTTTGAAGCAACTTGGTGCAATGGCTAGTTGCAGAGATGTGTTGAATATATTTGTAAGTACAGTGGACAGTTGGGTAGCACAGTCTCTTAGAACCCTTCCCATAATATTAGGACCAGCTGCTTTGGTTTATTCATCTCAGGGTCTTCAGAACATCAGATGTTCTTGGACACAGCAACCTCCTCAACCTGTTTGACAGGGAGCTTATTTGGCACAGTGTTGTCCATATCAAATCTGCTGCAGTAGGTGTTTAGCTTGTTCAGAAATTATGAGCTGTCATCAAATGGGGAGGATGCAGGGCTGTAGTCAGTTATGGCTTGAATGCCTTACCAGAGATGTCTGGATTCCCTTTGGTCAGAGAAGTGTCCATGAATTTTATGCCAGTAGGTCCTTTACACATCTACTTAGATTTGCTCTAGCCACTTTTAGGGCATCCTTGTCTTTTGATTTAAATGCAGCATTCTGTGCCTTTAGGAGCTCATACACTTCACCAGATAGCCAGGGTGATACATTTGATGACTGTTACATCATCAACACATTTTGAAATATAGGCCATTATAGATTGTGTATACTACTCCAGGTCAATATTATGATTCTTTATAGATGCGTGTCTAAACACTGACCAGTTCGTACATTCAAAGCAGTCTTGTAATGCCAAGACTGCTCCCTCAGGCCATATCTTTACTTGTCTGGTTGCAGATTTGTCCCTTTTCAGCAGTGATGTGTATGCCGGAAAGCAGCATGATGGCCAGATGGTCTGAGTTGCCCAGATGTGGATAATGTACTGCTTCAGTGAAGCTGAGGGTGCCAAATGCCTGAATCTGGCCCGCCTGCTGGGATAACAGGGAAGGGGTCTGAGGCAGATGCCATGGTTCCAGCAGTGTCATACTGCGCAAGAGGGGGTACCAGTGCTGGCGTGGCCAGTCTGGTGCAATCAGTATTGTCCTTGGCTTGTCCTGTTTGATCTTTAGTAGAACCTTCAAGAGGAGAGGCAGATGGAGAAAGGCATAAACAGAGAGACTTTCCCAGGTAAAGGACAGGGCACCCACTTTCCAAGCTTGACTGTGGTGAGTCCTTGTGTAGAATTTGTTCAATTGGTAGTTCTGAGGGGACGCAAACAGGTCCATCTCTGGAGTCCCCATTTGTTCCTCAAGAGGTTGAATATTTTTGGTTCTAGCTTCCATTCGTGTGGGTTCATGAGATTTCTGCTTAAGTCACCTGCCAGTGAATTTAGTTTGCCTGGCAGGAACTGAGCTTGTAGGTGTACTTGGTAGCTCAAGGCTGTGTTTCACAGAGCCATGGCTAGTATGCAGAGAGGGTACGAGTGGGCTCCCCCCCTGCTTGTTTATGTACCACATAACTGTGGTGTTGTCTGTCATTACCAATAGTCCTGGAAGAATGTGGTCTTTGAGGGCTGTCAGGGAATTCTGTACAGCTAACATTTCTTTTTGACTGATATGCAGATGCATCTGTCTCGGGTTCCATTTGCCCTGAATGCACAGCCGTGCCAAGTGAGCCCCCCATGCATAGTCTGATGCGTCTGTTGTTAGGGTTTGGACGGCAGGGGGTAGAGTGAAAGTGAGCCCCTTGTTGTGGTAGCAGGCCTCTGCCTACCAAAGGAACTCTGTCTTTATACAAGGAATAATAGGAATCAACTTTTGGAATATTGGAGGGTAAGCATACAGGAGATCAGGGGGCCAATATTGCACTAGAGCATCCCTGGTGACTCCCCGCTTGGGGGGATCAGAGAGAAGTACTTGTAGTATTTGGTGTTTAGGGGAGATGCAAAGAGGTCGCAGCACGGTTGGCCCCATCGGAGGAAGATATGATTTGCCACTGACTGATGTAAGGGCCACTCCTGTGGTCTCAAGACAGATCTGCTGAGTCTGCCTGCCAGAACGCTGGTCTCCCTGGGAATATACTTTGCAATAAGAAAGCGGTTCTAAGAGCTTGCCCATTCCCACGCTCTCATGGCCTCCTTGCATAACGGGTATGAACAGGTTCCCTCCTGTTTGTTGATATACCAAACTGCTGACATGTTGTCTGTGTGAATTGCTATCGCAACGAGAGGTAGACAGTCTTGGAAAGTTTGCAGCATCAGAAGGACTGCTCGCATCTCTAGAATACTGATGTGCAATTTGGTCTCTGTTGGGGACCAAGTGCCATGGACCAATCTTCCTTCGTAATGCCCCCCCCCCCCAAAGCGTCTGTGGTCACTGTGGCCATTGTAGGGGGGAGGGAAAAGGGGGCCACCCAGACAAAGATCGTCCAATAGCATCCACCATAAAAGATGATGTCTGCAGACTTGAGTCAGCTTAATTGGGACATTTAAGGGATGATATAGAATGGACGACTGAAGCACTCAGAGGAGCACTGTTCTGTTACCACCTTCTCTGTGGCTGCTGACACTATGATGGTATCAACTGGAATCCCTCTGCTCCAATGGGGGCTATCACATGGTGGGTTTAGAAACTTGTCATTGTTCTTGGCGATAAGCTCCATGGTGTCCGACTCTTTCCAAGCCTGGTGGGAAACTAGGCTAATAAGTTTGTCTGCCAGTGGAGTCAACCAGGTCGTAGATGGGCCTACTCCAGAGGTCACTAGAAACACCAACTCCTCAGAAGTTGGACGTTGGGAAGACCCATCCACCCTTTTGCTTGACGATCTATAGGATATCTCCGAAGGACATGTCATCAGGTGGTGACTGAAGGGATCCTTCTTCATCGAACTGGTGTCCTCTGTCAGAGGTTCCAAAGTAGATTCGATGTACTTCCTCTTGCATGTCCTCTTTTGATGCACTTCCTTTGTGAGATAGTCAGGTGAGGACTCAGAAGAGGAGGGGCGCCCTGTAGAGTAAGGACTGAAAAACAAAGCCCCTAGGGGGAGGGATGGATCCAACAAGGTCAGATACACCACCCCCATGGAGCTGGCGCAAATGCCTTGAGTCCTGAACCCACTCACCTCTGACGGCATTGGAGCTGAGTTGGTATGGGATACTGCCTGAGTCAAGAAAAACTATTATTCTCAGCTCTAACGACAACTCTCTCAAAGAATCCTGATAAAGGGGTTCCAAAGCTGGTGGTTGGATTGGAAGAAGAGTGACTAACACAGGTGATGAAGCTGTCATGGATCCGAGATAGGATTGAGACTGTAAAAGCCCTATCTTGAGCTGAGCCTTAACTAAACTCTTCATCATCCTGTCCATCTCAGAACAGAAAAGCCTAGAGGATCTGGAAGATACTGAAGAATGGGAAGTCCTAGTTGGAGAAGGTGACTTGCTGCGTCTTGGTGTATGGCTCTGAGATCTTCCATCAGAGTCCTTTGGATCTGAAAAAGACTTAATCAGAGATGGAGAACTCAGGATAAAAACTACCTGGGTTGGATCCGACAGCCCCTTTGGATCCGAAGAAGGTCAGATCAGTGGGAAGTCACATCAGATGAGAACAATGTCAGATCCGAGGAACTCCTCTGATCCAATGGAAGTCTGATTTTTGCCTCTTTTCTGGTCCAGAAGCAGATACCCTGGAAAAGTTGGAGGGGCACACTTCTTGGACTCTTTTGAAGCTCCTATTTTGGTGGGGATATGAGCTCCAGATGAGGGCAGAATCCCTTTCAAGATTTATTTGTTGTGGCGATCTACCAAAAAGCGGGAGTTGAATCCCCTACAGATTTTACAGTCCTGCTCTAAATGAGAAGCACCTAAGCAATAGACACCTCTCGTGGGCATCTGAATTCAGAATTTTGTGCCGACAAGAGGTGCATCGCTTAAAGCCAGCGAGTTTCTCCGCCACTGGCCCAACTGCACTACACACACACAAAATAAAGTAGAAGATAGTTACACACTCACTACTATCAAATCAAACCCTAACTAACACCAATAACAAACAGAAACCACTATAAAATTAAAAATACTGGGAACATTTTTTTTTTTTATATAGGACAGAGAAGAAAAAGGACATAAGCCAATGGCCGTACGAGAGAGAGAGAATGTGGAGAAGGAAAGGAACAACAATAATGCCTAACAAAAGGTCTAAAAGTCCCCCAGCCATATTTCACTATTCTCAAACACACAAAGTAGCCCCAAACAGGGAAAACAGACTGAGAAAAAAGAAAAATAATCCCAACTATCAACCAGGTACACGCCAACTTTATTCACCACAGGAAAATCCAGTGACTAAGCGCTTCCGCCATGTGTTTGGCTTCATCAGCATTTAAATTGATTTATTTGTGTTGCATTGAATACTATCTAGCTGGAAGTTGTGGCTCTTTTTTTTTCAGTTAGTTCCCCACCCACCCTTCCTGCTTTTGTTTTGGTGTTAATCTTGGTGGCTTTGAAACTGCCCGCCCCTCTTGTAAATTTGCATCTGGATACTCCTCCTGGGCCCATCTCATTTGCTCACTCAAAAAAAATTGCACTTTATTCATCTGCTATTACTGTAATTGTGTTTCTTCCTACTTTATTTGGCTTTTGCACCATCTTAAAAGTACTCAATTGTATTTATTACTACTTGGTGTAACTATCATTCTAAGCCTTTTGGTTTAAGCACTTGGGCTTCAGACCAGTTGTTTCCCATTAAGAAGGTTTGTGGTATGCACTGCTGTGGCAGGACAGGTAGCTTATATCCTTCTAAGTTGGGAACTGCTGATTGAAAGCTCAGTGTCTGTTATTCTAAAAGTGTATTAGTTCTTGTTTAAGCACTTGGGCTTCAGGCCAGTTATTTTACATTAAGATTTGTGGTCTGCACTCTTGTGGGGGGAGAGGCTGGATTCTGCCCTTCTGAGCTGGGAATTTCTGGTTAAAGGCTTATAGTGCCCGCATATTTGAACTGTTTCTTACTGAAATTGGTGAACCTTGTTTGCTGCAGCATACACTAGATCCAGGCCTGCTGCAGCCTAGACTAGATCCAGGCCTGCTGAATCTAGCTTTGTTTGTATAACTTGAGCTGTAATCCAGGCCTTCTTAAAAGTATTCAACTGTATTTATTACTGCTTGGTAGTAACCTGATTAAAGTGTAGCTATCATTCTAAGCCTTTTAATTTAAGCACTTGAGCTTCAGACCAGTTGTTTTACATTAAGAAGGTTTGTGGTCTGCACTGTTTTGGCAGGACAGGTAGCTTACATCCTTCTAAGCTGGGAACCGCTGATTGAAGGCTCAGTGTCTGTTATTCTAAAAGTGTACTAGTTCTGGTTTAAGTACTTGGGCCTCAGGCCAGTCATTGTACATTAAGAAGGTTTGTGGTCTGCACGTTGTCGCCTCACAGTTAGACGTTGGCCGTTCGATTCTCAGTTAAAGCGTCTACTGTGTGACGACATGCGTGAATGGGCGTTCCTTCGTTGAAGGTTGTGCGTTAGGCCCGGCAAGCCAGCATGTAAAACTCTACTGCCAATCATTAGCGGACCGGAGTTCCGCTGTGGCGACCCCTAACCGGGAAAAGCCGAAAGACACACACACACTCTTGTAGGAGGAGAGGTTGGACTCTGCCCTTCTGAGCTGGAAATTTCTGGTTAGAGGCTTATAGTGCCTGCATATTTGAACTGTTTCTTACTGAAATTGGTGTGCCTTGTTTGCTGTTGCATAAACTAGATTCAGGCCTGCTGAATCTAGCTTTGTTTGTATAACTTGAGCACTAATCCAGGCCTTCTTTTTTGGAGAAGGTTCCCCTGCACCCCAGTGGCAGGAGTGTGCAGTTAGGACTTGTCTGATTGAAGACTACAGGAACAGGGCTCAGTTTTGAGATATTTTTTACTGGTTAATTGGGTAATTTGTTTAAAAGCCTTTTCTGATTTCTTGTAGTCATCTAAAGCAGTTTTAAGTGTATTTTTACTGTTTGTAGTCATTTAAAGCTGTTTTAAGTATATATTTTACTGTTTTTGCCTTATCTTTTCAAAATAATTGTGTTTGTTTCCCACCTTTTTAAGCTAGTATAGCCCAGTTTTCAGGCTAGTGCTAAATTCAGGGCTGTGTTACAAGTTTCGGAGTTGCCCACACCTTATTTGGACAGAAGGAGATTTCCTCTGTTCACCTGTGAGAGACGGAGCTTTGAGCAGCAATCTGTCCCTGGAGGAGTGATTCCAGTTCAGAAGTTAGTAGTTTATAGGCCAATTTGGGCTAATTTCTATCTCTTTCATTTCCCTGCTGTAAAAAAGTACAGTTTTGTACCTACCATAAATGTAGATGTCCGATAGGTATGCATCTGCAGTCATCACATATGGGTTGTCCTGCCTCAGGCAGCCCTTCGGTCGGCCGGATTCCAAAGTCTGGGTCCGGCGTCGGCTGATGTCGCACTTTCCCGCCAGAGCGCCTGGGGTACAAAAGCATCAGCCGACGCCATCTTCCTCAGTCTTTCTTGCCCGAGATGCCAGGTGCCCTCTAAGGAAGGCTAAATTTGGAGAGATGCATTTAAAAATCCAAACATGCACAATAATATAAAAACAAATACACCATAACAGATCCCCCCAGCTAGCTATAAGAGGGGTAAGTACCCAAGAAATACAACAGAGGGAAGGAGGGAGGTAAACCTGACTGCAGATGCATACCTATCGGACATCTACATTTATGGTAGGTACAAAACTGTACTATGTCCTTCAAGGATGCATCTGCAGTCATCACATATGGGTAGAATACCATAGCCAATCTGGGGGTGGAGGAACTATGTAAAGGATGGTGTAGCTAAAATGCCCTGCAGGACTGCCTTAGCAAAGCCTGCTCTGGATCTGGAATATAAAGGTAAATTGTAATGCTTGGCAAATGTATGCACGGAGCTCCATGTAGCAGCTTCTAAAATGTCCTTGGTAGCCACCCCTCTTAAGAAGGCTGTGGAGGTGGCTGTGGCTCTCGTGGAATGAGGTCTAATGTTAGCTGGCACAGTTTTTCCATGAAAGGAGTAACAAAAACGAATGCAATTCCCTATCCATTTTGAAATTGTCTGTTTGGAAATTGCTTTTCCTTGTGTACCAGCAGCATATGCTACCAACAGCTGGTCAGTTTTTCTGTAACTTGTAGTTCTGTCCAAGTAGTAGCGTAACTGTCTGTGTATGTCCAGGGTGTGCAGAAGTTTCTCCCCTTTGTTTTGTGGGTTTGGAAAGAAGGTAGGCAAGTGAATAGCTTGATTTAATGAAACCCTGGATACTACCGCTGGCATAAATGTAGGATTGGTTCTCAATGAAACTCTGTCCTGATGAAAAATAAGGAATGGCTGTACTGCCATAAGGGCCTGTAACTTAGATACTCTTCTTGCTGAGGTTATGGCCAGAAGGAAAGCAGTCTTCCAAGACAGGAACTGTAGTTCTGCAGATGCTGCTGGTTCAAAGGGAGGCAGTGTTAGTTTTTCCAACACGAAGTTAAGGTCCCAAGTAGGTAGAGGTGGTTTCCTTGGAGGACTGATGTTTTTGATTCCTCTTAGAAACTGTCTTAGGAGAGGATGAGAGAAGACAGGTGGATCAGTATTGTACTCTGCTGAAATTGCTGAAGCATGAATTTTAATGGAAGAGTAAGACAGACCACTGTGGAACATTTCTGCCAAGTATTCCAGGATATGTGCCATGTTCATCACTGTCGCATCTAGGCCCTTTGTGGTGTTCCAAATGTGAAATCTTTTCCATTTTGCTGAATATGCCTTTCTTGTGGAAGGCCAGCGAGCTTCCATAATAATATCTTTCACTCTCTGGGATAGCTTGTCCTGAGGAGGAGTCAAGGTATTTTCCAGGCTGTTAGTTGCAAGGTTTTCCTTGTAAATGTAAATTCAGGGCTGTGTTACAAGTTTCGGAGTTGCCCACACCTTATTTGGACAGAAGGAGATTTCCTCTGTTCACCTGTGAGAGACGGAGCTTTGAGCAGCAATCTGTCCCTGGAGGAGTGATTCCAGTTCAGAAGTTAGTAGTTTATAGGCCAATTTGGGCTAATTTCTATCTCTTTCATTTCCCTGCTGTAAAAAAGTACAGTTTTGTACCTACCATAAATGTAGATGTCCGATAGGTATGCATCTGCAGTCATCACATATGGGTTGTCCTGCCTCAGGCAGCCCTTCGGTCGGCCGGATTCCAAAGTCTGGGTCCGGCGTCGGCTGATGTCGCACTTTCCCCGACGCCAGAGCGCCTGGGGTACAAAAGCATCAGCCGACGCCATCTTCCTCAGTCTTTCTTGCCCGAGATGCCAGGTGCCCTCTAAGGAAGGCTAAATTTGGAGAGATGCATTTAAAAATCCAAACATGCACAATAATATAAAAACAAATACACCATAACAGATCCCCCCAGCTAGCTATAAGAGGGGTAAGTACCCAAGAAATACAACAGAGGGGAAGGAGGGAGGGTAAACCTGACTGCAGATGCATACCTATCGGACATCTACATTTATGGTAGGTACAAAACTGTACTATGTCCTTCAAGGATGCATCTGCAGTCATCACATATGGGTAGAATACCATAGCCAATCTGGGGGTGGAGGAACTATGTAAAGGATGGTGTAGCTAAAATGCCCTGCAGGACTGCCTTAGCAAAGCCTGCTCTGGATCTGGAATATAAAGGTAAATTGTAATGCTTGGCAAATGTATGCACGGAGCTCCATGTAGCAGCTTCTAAAATGTCCTTGGTAGCCACCCCTCTTAAGAAGGCTGTGGAGGTGGCTGTGGCTCTCGTGGAATGAGGTCTAATGTTAGCTGGCACAGTTTTTCCATGAAAGGAGTAACAAAAACGAATGCAATTCCCTATCCATTTTGAAATTGTCTGTTTGGAAATTGCTTTTCCTTGTGTACCAGCAGCATATGCTACCAACAGCTGGTCAGTTTTTCTGTAACTTGTAGTTCTGTCCAAGTAGTAGCGCAACTGTCTGTGTATGTCCAGGGTGTGCAGAAGTTTCTCCCCTTTGTTTTGTGGGTTTGGAAAGAAGGTAGGCAAGTGAATAGCTTGATTTAATGAAACCCTGGATACTACTGCTGGCATAAATGTAGGATTGGTTCTCAATGAAACTCTGTCCTGATGAAAAATAAGGAATGGCTGTACTGCCATAAGGGCCTGTAACTTAGATACTCTTCTTGCTGAGGTTATGGCCAGAAGGAAAGCAGTCTTCCAAGACAGGAACTGTAGTTCTGCAGATGCTGCTGGTTCAAAGGGAGGCAGTGTTAGTTTTTCCAACACGAAGTTAAGGTCCCAAGTAGGTAGAGGTGGTTTCCTTGGAGGATTGATGTTTTTGATTCCTCTTAGAAACTGTCTTAGGAGAGGATGAGAGAAGACAGGTGGATCAGTATTGTACTCTGCTGAAATTGCTGAAGCATGAATTTTAATGGAAGAGTAAGACAGACCACTGTGGAACATTTCTGCCAAGTATTCCAGGATATGTGCCATGTTCATCACTGTCGCATCTAGGCCCTTTGTGGTGTTCCAAATGTGAAATCTTTTCCATTTTGCTGAATATGCCTTTCTTGTGGAAGGCCAGCGAGCTTCCATAATAATATCTTTCACTCTCTGGGATAGCTTGTCCTGAGGAGGAGTCAAGGTATTTTCCAGGCTGTTAGTTGCAAGGTTTTCAGGTTGGAATGCAGAGTTTTGTAATTGTGCTGTGTCAGTACAAGTGGCCATAGAAGAAGAGGCCATGGTTTCGTGCGTGACAAGCTCTTTAACAGTGGGTACCAGTGCTGTCTTGGCCAGTCCGGAGCTATCAGAATCACTTTTGGCTGCTCTGTCCTGATCTTCAGTAAAACCTTGGTCATTAATGGGAGTGGTGGAAATGCATACACTGTTAGAGTTCTCCAGCTGAAAGAGAGGGCGTCCACTTTCCATGCTTGTGGGTGGTATGTCCTTGAGCAGAATTTCTTCAGTTGATGATTGTGGGGGGAGGCAAAAAGATCTAAGTCCGGCCTCCCCCATGATTGTGTTATCTGTAGAAAGATGTCTGGGTGCAGCATCCATTCGTGTGCATCCATGATATTTCTGCTTAAGCTGTCCGCCAGTATATTGTTTTTCCCTGGCAGAAACTGGGATTGTAGCTGTATATTGAGTTTCAAGGAAAGTTCCCATAGATTCATTGCCAGCCTGCAAAGAGGATAGGAATGGGTGCCTCCTTGCTTGTTTATGTACCACATAACCGTGGTGTTGTCTGTCCTTATTAGCAGATGGCCATGATGCAGAAAGGGTTTGAAGGCTTCGACTGCATGTATCACTGCCAGCATTTCCTTTTGGTTTATGTGCATGCATAGCTCTTTTTGTGACCCTAGAATTTGAATGCATCTGCCCTCCATGTGCGCTCCCTGAAGCGTCTGTTGTAATGGTTTGGCTGGCTATTGGTTTGCTGAAAGGCAGACCCCTGTTTGACTGGCTTGCTTGAGCCCACCACAGAAATTCCTTTTGAAAGCATGGAATGAGTGGTATCCAAGTTTCCAGGCTGTGACTGTGCTGAGTCCATAAACTCCTTAGGTACCATTGTAGTTTCCTCATATGTAGTCTTGCTTGTGGAATCAGAAGGATGCAAGAAGCCATGTAACTCAGGGCCTGCAGAATTTTCCTTGCAGTCAGCTGGGTTTGTCTTGTCAGATTTTTGAAGTAATCTGGTAGTTGACTTTGTTT
This sequence comes from Protopterus annectens, assembly GCF_019279795.1. Classification (NCBI taxonomy): domain Eukaryota; kingdom Metazoa; phylum Chordata; order Ceratodontiformes; family Protopteridae; genus Protopterus; species Protopterus annectens. Next base: position 383,136,123 of record NC_056730.1, read on the forward strand.
TTCTTCTGTGAGGAAGGCCATTTGGGTGGTTGTATCTAGATCTGCACCCAGAAAGGTTATTCTTTGGGATGGAACAAGTCTTGATTTGTGAAAGTAGACTGTATATCCCAAGGCCTGAAGTAGGTGGATGGCATAATTCAAGTGTTTTACCAAAGTTTGTTGGCTGTCCGCTTGTATAAGGCAGTCGTCCAGATATGGGTATATTTGAATCTCCTGAAGTCTGCAGTGTGCAATTACTGATGCCAGGCATTTCGTGAATACTCTGGGTGCAGTAGATAAGCCAAAGGGCAATGCTGAAAATTGATAATGCTCTGACCCTGCAAGAAATCTGAGGTGTCTTCTGCAACTTTGTCTGATAGGGACATGCAGGTATGCCTCCTTGAGGTCTAGAGTTACCAGCCAAGACCCCTTGCCCAGCATGGGAAGGAGCTGCTGTAGAGTCAGCATTTTGAACTTTGGCACAATGAGATAAGTATTCAGTGCGGGCAAGTCGAGAAGAGGCCTCCATTGTTTTTCTTTTCTTGGAACAAGGAATAGTCTGGAATAAAATCCTTGGCCTTGTTCTGAGAGAGGAACCTTTTCTATAGCTTTCATTTGCATTAAGCTGGAAATTTGTTTCAAAGCCTCTGCCCTTTGATTCGCTGGCAGGTCTGGCATGCCCTTTCTTTTTGGTAATGTGTGGAAATTAAACCTGTATCCTTTGTCTATTATTTGTAGTGTCCATTTGTCCCTTGTAATACTGTGCCAATTTTCTGAGAATAAAGAAAGCTTTCTGCCCAAGGGTGCTTCCAATTGAGCCCTGGTTGGCGGTGTCAAAGTAAAGTCATTGAGCCTGTCCTTGTGCAGCAGTTGAAGGTCCTGCATTACCTCTCTGGTTGGGAAGCTGCCATTGACGTCCTCTGTAGGAGCCTCTAGCTTGCCCCCTACCTCTGGCACGCCTGTTCTTGCCTCTCTGAAACCTCTCTGCGTCTGGAAAGGACCAATTCTTGGAAGGCCAATTCCTGCTGAATCTTGGTGGTTGTACTTGGAGAAAATCCTTGACTGTTTGTACGGATTTTGCCTTTTCTTCAAATTTCTTTAGGACCTCCTGAGCCGTGGAGCCAAATAACTTTTGCTTTTCCAGAGGAGCATCCAGCAGCTTTGCTTTAACATGGTCTGGCAGAGATTGTTCCTTCAGCCAAGCATGCCTACGTATGACTGCGCCAGTCATAGCTGACCTACATGAAGCTTCCAATGCATCATAACCACATTGCAAGAAATGGTTGCTAACCTGTTGTGAGTTATGTACCACATCCTGAAGTGACTTGCGGTCTAGGGGGTCACGTGAAGACAGTTTTTTATGCAATTCATTTAACAAATACTCTTGGTACTGTATCATATGAAATTGACAATTTAATGCCCTCATAGAAAGAGTAGCAGAAGTATACACTTTTTTACCCCATCTCTCTAAAGCTCTGGACTCCCTTTCAGAGGGGAGAGGATTTTTAGCAGTGGCAGCTGCAACCCCTTTAGGGCCCTGGGAAATAGTTTCTGGATCAGCAGAGTGGGCCTTGTAAAGGTAAAGATGTGAGTCCGGGACCCTGTAGTACCTATCGGGTTTGGCAGGAGCCGGAGGGAGAGAATCAGGGGTTGTGCTAGAGTCAGAGTACACATCATCAATGACATTCAAAACAGGAGGAATAGCTAAAGGCCTATGCTGAGGCAAATGTAAAAGGTCCTTAATCTTTTCCTGGAATCAGAGAATTCCTGGCCCTGCCATTGGAAATGCTCTCTCATGGTGTGTAGTGTCTCCCCAAAGGAAAACTCTTCAGGAGGGAGGCCGAGGAATAGATTCCTCTGCATCAGAATCCTCGTAGGCCGAAAAAGCCTCCTCCTGGTGGTCCGAGAGAGTAGAGCCATCAGAGGCCTCATCTGAGGAGTGGGGATCAGAGGGCTCAACCCTGGGCCTTTTGTCTGGAGGAGGTTGAGAGCCCCTGTCCGGATGAGGTTGAGAGCCCCTAATTAAGGAGATAAGATCCTCTGCTAAGCTTAGAATCTGTGAACCAGTAGAGGGTCCCTGAGGGATAACCTTGGGAGGCAAAGCTTTTGAGAGTTTAGCAGCTTTAGCCCTGGAGAATGCCTCAATGGACATGGATGCAGGAGGCCTGGCTGCACCACGTGCTGGTGTAGATTTGTCTAAAGGAATGGTGTCGGAAGGCTCCAGGACACCAGTTTCTGTTGGAAATTCAATAACCGACTCAGCCGGGGCCTCCGGGACCGAGGTAGTCGGTTGAGCGGTTTCGGTAATTGGAAGTACCAAGGACTCGGTTTCAGCCGAGACACTCGCGTAAGGCCTGGCCGTGGTTTCAGCCGAAACCGCGGCCTTCGTGTGTCGGTCCTTGTCCTTCCGTTTCTTAACTAAATGGGAAGTCGGAGTCTCCGACGGCATCTTATACGAAAAACTAGCCCCAAAAAATTCCTCTGCAAACTCCGCCCGATGTCTAAGAGTGCGTCGGTTGAAGGAAGCACAGGCTGAATAGGCCGAGACGTCGTGGTCTGGGCCTAGACAGGGTAGGCAGTAAGAGTGGAAATCCTTATGAGGTATTTGTTTCCCACAAGTTAAACAATTATTAACTTTATCTGACATCGGCTGAGGCAAGAAAGAGTCCCCAACGGGGTACTTAGCTTTTTGAAGTCTTCGGTAGCTGAATTACAGGAGCTGGCCGACCGGCACTTGCGAACTGCTTCTGCTTCGGGCACCACGCGGCAAGAAAGACTGGGGAAGATGGCGTCGGCTGATGCTTTTGTACCCCAGGTGCTCTGACGTCGGGGAAAGTGCGACATCAGTCGACGCCGGACCCAGACTTTGGAATCCGGCCGACCGAAGGGCTGCCTGAGGCAGGACAACCCATATGTGATGACTGCATATGCATTCTTGAAGGACATCCGCGTTTGCATGGTTTTGCACATCCGGGCAGCGCTGGTTAGCTAGGGCTAAATTATTCCCAGCTCCACCAAGTCTCCTCTTCAGTTTTTCCCTTGAAAGTAGACCATCTCTCAACCTCAGCACGTAAAAAGCATCCCTACAGTCCAGCACTTGCTCAGACCTAATAGCAAGTACTAATATACCCCGACACTTGATTGCCCAGCAGGGCAAGGCTCATTATTCACCCCTCACCAACCAAGCAACTAAGCAGCTCAACCTACAGCTCACCCTACTATTCAGGCATGGCCAAAGGGCAATTTCATGTATACTCTCCAGTCCAGCTGGTGAACCTGGGTATCCTGAAGCAATGTTACAACTGCCTCATGTACACAGACAACCCTCTCCTGATACCACAAAACATTAACATATGCGAGAGATGCAATTATATAGCTAAATTGGAGGCTAAGCTCTCTCCACACAAGACTGGAACAGGCAGTCATGAGGAGAAGGTTAACACTTGCACCACACCTCCAGCCTCACATAGACATACTAAACCGGCACTGGTAAAAAATTACACATAAATACACAAAACCATATTCGGAGGCTCTAAATAAAAACCTGCAAAAGCATCAGAGACCTCCAAAGCAGACACCCAAAAAACCTGCACCTCCCATCACAAACCAGACAACACATAAAACACAAAACCAGCACAATCACAGCCCTTAAGGCGAAATAACACATCTAACACACTAGTAATAGGCGACTCTATAATCAGGTACAGTGACATCTCACTCACTAGGCTGGACAAGGAGAAGGTTACTGTTAGTTGCCTGTCGGGAGCCAGAATCCGCCACATAACACAAGCACTCGGGTCACTCCAGAACAAGTACAAATATGACTCTATGCTCATCTTGGTGAGAATGACCGGAGATGTACCTCCCATAGAAGAGCTCTCTGATCATGTAGCCTAGGCAGGTATGACCCTGACCCTGAGTAGCATCCTGCCCTCACCAAGAATGACACCGCAGTATAAAGAAAAAAAATGGTTAATTTTAACAACTGGCTAAGCTTCTGGTGTCATTCAAAGGGGACCCAGTGTCCGTCAGCCTGGGACGATATGCTCAACAAGCCTCATGCTTCGCAAGAGACGGCTTGCACCTGTCACCCCTAGGCTTTCGAATACAGGCCAAGGTTCTTGCTGCCTCCATAGTGCCTTTTTTAGGCAAGGCTCAAAAGTCAAACCCACCTCCGTAAACAGCACAAATAAAAAAATGAGGGTCATGCTACTCAACACCAGGAGTATAAATTTCAAAATGCATGCGCTCGAAGCACTCTTCAGTATGGAGAACGTCGAACCTGGTTCAAGCCTCCACAGAGCACCCCAGCACTACTGGGCTACAACTCATACCACACATTTCGGCCACAGAACATGGACCGAAACACAAAAGGAGGGGGTGTATCCATATTCATCAAGGATACCTACACCTCCAGGTTAGTGGTGCAGCATGATACCTCTGAAATCATCCATGTGCAACTAACATCGGGTAAATCTGCAATACAAATTGTAGTCAGCTACAGATCACCCTCCGTGACCCAGGACCACCACTCTGCCTTTCTGGAGACACTGGAAAACATGAAGGTCCTACCAAACACCCTGATATTGGGTGATTTCAACTGCCCTACTCTTAACTGGGAAAACTACTCAAGTAAAAACTGCCAGGTCCAGCGCTTCCTGGAATTTATCAACTCAAATGCCCTGGATCAGCTGGTAAACTTCCCTACCAGAGGTGAAAACATATTGGACCTGGTCATCACCAACATGGGTGACAGGTGTTCCGCACCGGAGTTCAACCCGTCACTGGTTAGATCAGACCATAAACTAATCATTCTGGATGTCCACACCACCCCCAACCAAGGAAACGACAGTGAAAAACTTTTCTATAGCAAACTTCACCTTACTTAAGACAGAGGTGGTAAGTTTCACAGCCCCCCATGCTAAAGGATAACAGTGTCCAAGATGCAGAAACCTTTACAAATGCACTCTGTGAGCACCTACAAGAATGCATGGATCGTGCCATCCCTAGCAAAACCCAGACTCACTCTCCTAAGAGAAGGAAACCAGTCTGGTGGACCCCTGCCATAAACCGGCTACACAACAGAAGGAGGAAACTAGTTCAGAAAAAAAGCAAATCCCAAGAAGGAAAGACATCCCTGATCAGTATCAGTAAGAAACTAAGGTCCCTCATAAAATCATTCAAGGCTAACTTCGAAAGAAAAATAGCCAAGGATTCAAAAGATAACCACAAAGCCTTCTTTAGCTATGTCAAGAATCTAAGTGACAACTCACACATATGCTCTGAGCGAGTGCAAAATAGCACAAAATATACTGAACCTACTGATATTGCCAACATCCTGGCAAATAGATTCAGTGCAAACTTCACCCTCCTCTCACCCCCTAAAGGACCCACAACAATACTGGAAAAGTGTAGTGTTCCAGAAATCACACACGCACAGGTGAAAACAGCCCTTTCAAAAGCCAAAAGCACAGCTTCAATGGGGCCATATGGTGTCCCAGGCTGCATCTTGCACGAACTACAGAATGAACTAACCTCCCACCTAAACACACTGTTCAACCCCAGCCTCTCCACAGGCTATGTGCTGATAGAATGGCACACAGCAACGGTTATTCCGCTCCACAAAGGAGGGGCCACAACCGAATCTGGTAACTATCGCCCCATAAGCCTGACTAGCCTGGTCTGCAAGGCTATGGAGCGCATCATCATGGAAATCATTAACAAAGACAATGGGAACTTCCAAACACTTGACCCGACCCAGTTCGGCTTTGCTAAGGGCAGTTCATGCCTACTAAACCTGGTTGACTTCTTTGAGACAGTCACCAAGGCCACAGATGAGGGGAAGGTGGTTCACACATCCTACCTTGACCTCGCCAAGGTTTTTGACACCATTCCCCACTCGGGAATCACAGAAAAACTCACCAGCCTGAACATAAACCCCTACATCACAAGATGGATTGCCAAATGGCTTTCAGACAGAACTAACACGGTAAGAACAGTGGGCTCCATGTCCGACTCTAAACCAGTCACAAGTGGTGTTCCACAAGGCTTGGTCCTGGGACCCCTACTGTTTGCCATATACTTCTCAGAAGTACAGGCAAACACAGGAGGACTATGCCTAACCAAGTTCGCCGATGACTGCAAACTGGGAGCCATAACTGACACGGACATTCTCCAAAAGGGCCTTACTAAGACGGACACCTGGTGTCAAAGTCATGGTCTCAAGCTAAATGCCAAAAAATGCATAGTCATCCCGTTTGGGGAAAACAAAACACCCATGAATTACCACATAGGTGGTAGCCCCCTTAATACAGAAGAGGTAATAAGAGATGTGGGGACCCAAGTAGACAGTAATCTCTCCTTTGACAATCATATTGCCAAAGTAGTTAGGAAATCCTTCTATGTAGCCCATCTAATTACTAAAGGGTTCGCATCTAGAAATAAAGA